>NW_024080699.1:4180786-4273120 GCF_003009895.1 Hyaena hyaena
GTGCCCGGGGGAGAGCCAGGGACACGGGGAGACAAAGAATCCCAAGCAGCCTCCGTACTGTCAGCGCAGAGCCTGATGTGGGGCTGGAACTCATGAACCATGAGATCATGACCTGAGCCAAAGTCAAGAGTCCGTACGCTTAAACGACTGAGCCACCCGGACACCCCTAGAATCCTTATTCTTATTCTCACTTCCTCCCCCAACCCAGCACTGGCATCTCATCAGAGGACCTAACATTTATTGTAAGAACACAGGCCAGAACCTTCTTACCCTCTCTCCGTCCCTCCCTCCCTCCTCCCCTCTTTTCTTATTTCCATCCTTCCTTTTTCTTCTTCTTCTTTTTTTTTAATGTTTTTTTTATTTAAGAGAGAGAGAGAAACAGCGTGAGCAGGGGAGAGTCAGAGAGAGGGAGATACAGAATCTGAAGCAGGCTCCCGGCTCTGATCTAGCTGTGAGCACAGAGCCCGACATGGGGCTCGAACCCACGAACCGTGAGGTCATGACCTGAGCCGAAGTCGGACACTTAACCAACTGAACCACCCAGGCGCCCCGGGGATGGGCAGGTTAAACCTGAGAAGCATTGAGGAGGGAGCGGCAGCAGCACATGGTGGAGGCCGTGAAGGGGGGAAGGGTCCTAGGTGGGCCTCGGGATTTCCACTTGGACACAGTGGTGGAGGGATGTGCCATCAGCTGAGCTCGATGGGCACACGGGCTGAGGGGGGACCTGATTGCCGCAGCTTCAACAGCACAGTGGATTGAAACCCATTAGACGAGTTTATATCCATGCGTTCAAAATGGTATTTATAAGTTTACTGCATCACCTTTTGAGGAGCAGAGGGAACCAATTCAAACACATATATAGCAGAGAAGGAGAAGTGTCTCCTTATAAAAGTATTGCAACTAATAAAGGGGAACAAAATGATAGAATGCTACCAGTTTGAGATCCCTCTATGAATTAATGGATACAGGCGTTGAGCGTCAACTACTATCAGAAAGGAGTAGGGGCACCTGGGTGGCTCAGTCGGTTAAACCTCTGACTCTTGGTTTCCGCTCAAGTCGTGATCTCAGTTTGTGGCTTCCAGCCCTGCATTGGGCTCCATGCTGAGAGTGCAGAGTCTGCTTAGGATTCTCTCTCTCTGCCCCTCCCCCGCTTGCTCTCTATAAATAAATAAACTTAAAATAATTTTTTTTTAAAAAAGTGCAAAACTCAGCCAGTGTGCCTCCTGGGCAAAGAGCACACCGGCTTCCATCCTCTGCCAGAAGGGCGGACCCAGCACGCTCAAGCTCTGGCCCTAGCTGTTGATCTGTAAGAGACATGGGGGTGAGCAGGGGAATGTGCCGGGAACAGCACCCTAGTGTGCAGTCACCAAAACACAGGCTGAGAAACTCCACCGATCAATAGCCTGGGCTCCTCAGCAGAAACTGGAAAGAGATGGGGAGGAAATCTGTGGGTTAAAAGAGCTGAAAAGACATTTACCGTTTTTGTTAAGTGGGCAAGAGTGAACAGTGTCTGGGAATGCATGTGCGTTAAAGCCACAAAGAACACAGGGAGAGTGGTCATGGCCATGGCCATGGTCATGGGGGGTGGGGGGGTGGGCAATGCCATGACCAGGATCGAGGAGGGGTTCTGGACGGCCGATGTGGTTTGTCAACTTGGGGTGAGCCACAGCGCCCAGATATCTGGTCAAATGTGATTCTGGATGCCTGTCACCAAGGAGTTCTTTGGATGGAATGATTAACAGAGAAATTGGTAAGACTTTGAGCGAAGCAGATCCTCCTCCTTACTGTGGGTGGGTCCTGTCCAATCAGCAGAAGGCCTGCATGGAGCAAAGTCTGACCTCCCAGGAGCGAGAAGGAATTCTACCCGCAGACAGCTTCTGTACCTGCTCCGTGACTCCTCCCTGGGTCTCCAGTCTGAAAACTTTGGACTTAACTAAGCCTCCAGTCATGTGAGTCAATTCTTTAAGATAATCTCTCCAAATATATATATATATACACTTATGTGCTACTGATTCTGACACCCTTGGCTAATACAGCTGGTAAAGTTCAATTTCTGGACTTTGGTGAAACTTACAAGGATACTCACCTTATAATTCGCTAACCAGCATATTTGTTTTGAATGGTTTCCTATGTTTTTATAACGAAAAGTTAAAAAATAAAAAGCCTAATTTACATATATTTATGTTAATAAAGGGGGAATCTTGATGAGTGCCCAACTGTTATTTGGGATTTATGGGGAGGAAAAGAGATGGCCACATTTTGCTCTAAATATTTTTGTGTTGTGTGACTCTTCTCCAGAACATGTCTACATTTTGGATATAATTACAAAAAAAACCAAAAAGGCTTATCTTAGTTGTGACTCACAAAGTTCAACCTCGTTAGAAATCTAACAGAAGATGACAGTAGGAGGGACAGAGAGCCCATTTCTGCTGGGGGCCTGTGGAACCACAGGAGGAGAAAAAAAGAAACCAAAGCACCGTGAGTTATGAAATTGCCATTTATTTGAGAAACAAAACACAGCTGTTCTTAACCCTTAGAACCATGAATGTGGGAGTTTCTGTATTTATTAAGTAGATAAGGCATATTTTCACTCTACAGAAGACAAATGGAGAGAAGTGAAATCACGATCCATGAAAATAGAGGAACATAGCATTTTACCACCTGTATCTTGAGACCTTTTTAAAGTACTCCTTTTAAAAATTCACCTAGTCAGTGCTCCTTTTTCTTTGATCAGCCGGCCCTCAGGTTCACCCCTCATGGACCATTAGTGACGGCACACACAGTATGCTTCTTACACTTGTTACCTAAAACCCTAGGATTCCCCCAAATCTGTAGGCGGTAAGAGTTCTTTATCCTGAAGTCCTTTGGCTGGAGGACAGCCTCGCTGTGAAAAGGTAATCTGTGCTGATGAAAAGTGGACCCATTAGAAACAAAATTTATCAACTGGAATTTGTCAGGGACATAACCCTAACGGCCAGTGTCCCAGCTTCCAATCTACAACTCCAAACTTAAAGGCATCAATCAGGGGTGCCTGGGTGGCTCAGTCAGTTAAGCGTCGACTTTGATTCAGGTCATGATCTCATGACTCATGGGTTTGAGCCCCACAGCAGGCTCTGTGCTGACAGCTCGGAGCCTGGAGCCTGCTCCAGATTCTGTGTCTCCCTCTCTCTCTCTCTCTGACCCTCCCCTACTCATACGGTCTCTCGAAACTGAATGTTAAAAAAAAAATTTTTAAAGCATCAATCACTGCTAAATTAAGACAGGTTTCGCTTCATAAAGACAGGTGGTTGTGAGTATCAGCGTTTAGTTAGTGTTTCTTGTTTGCTTTCTCTCCAGCTAGCTAGCTAAACAGCATCTGGCTATATGGCTGGTTTTTAAAAGCAGTATCACTGAAATGTACTAAGCAAACTGCATAATTCCACTGAATGTGTACAGTTGTGTGGCTTTTCTGTATTTTCAGAGTTGTGCGAGTATCCCCACAATCCGTTATGCAACATTTTCAGTCACTGCTAAAAAGAACCTGTGTGGCGATGTGCTTCAGCTCCTTCCCCGTTTCCTGCTCTCCCCACTGCCTGGCGCCTTTCACCCACTTTCTGGTTCTATAGACTTGCTTATTCTGGACACTGGATACAAATGGAATCGTGTAACACATGGTCTTTGGTGACTGATAACTTGGCTTAATGTCCCCACATGTATCAGAGCTTCGTTGTCTTACTGCTCTGTGATACTCAGCTGCGTGGATTTGGTTAGTGTTACTTAAGTTTCTTCAGCAAACCTGGCGTTGAGTAGCTCCCAGTGTGGGGCACTGGGCCGAGGAAACGAGTAAGTCGGGCAGTCTCTGCCCTCCAGGAGCTGAGACACCCCCTCTCTGGCCGCACCCTCTCCCCGGTAAGGGGCAGACCTTGACAGGTGCTATAAGAGATACAAATCAACACTGGGGCACCTGGATGGCTCAGTTGGTTAAGCGTCTGACTTTGGCTCAGGTCATGATCTCACGGTTTGTGGGTTCGAGCCCCACATCGGGCTCTGTGAGGACACCTAGCTCAGAGCCTGGAGACTGCTTCGGATTCTGTCTCCCTCTCTCTCTGACCCTCCCCTGCTCACTCTGTCTCTCTCTCTCAGAAATAAACAAAAAAACATTTAAAAAAATTTTTAAAAGAAAAAAAGAGAGATACAAGTCAACACAGAAAGGGGAGAGGACTTTCGATGGGGGGGTCGGGGAGGGGCAGGAGGAAGTAGAAGAAGGTTCAAGGGAGAAGTGGCCCTTCAGATATGCCTGAGAACCTTCCGCAGGCAGGGAAAGGCACCCTGGGGCAAGAGTCGCAAAGGCACAGGAGGCGGAGAAATCCGAGGACTGCAGAGCGTTGGGAAGGGGTGAGGGGAGCTGAGCCCCAGAGCATAAACTAACCAAGTCAGGGGCCTGAAACTACTACTCCGATTCCATTATAAATCTTTATTTTTTTAAGATTTGCCCATTATTGATAAATAAGATACAAAAGCAATCAAAAGTCATGATATTTCCTAAAAATAGTTTTCCATTTGGGGTGCACATCCCTCTTGGGTAAAATCATCCTGAAGACTTCAGAGGTTCTGGGTTTGGACAGCAGAGAGCAGAGAACTCTCACCGGCTGCCGAGGCCCCAGTGAACTTCCTGCTCCTTCCAGCCTGAGCAAAAACCTCCCAGAAGCAATTACACCTTTCTCGGCACAGAGCTTTCCCTGCGCCAGGCCTAGAGGGGGGGTCCGGGAATGGCAGGGATCCCCAGGGGGACCCGAGACCACCGGGGGCTCGCCTCCCTCTTGCGCCACCTCTTCTGCCTCGGATTAGCACGCGCTCTGAGGGGCAGCGTTCACGCGTAGAAACCCATCAAGGCGGCAGGGTTTCAGTAGTAATGAAGGCACACTTTGTCCATGGACAGTTTTATTCTGCAAGAAACAGGAAGAGGTTGGTGGGCCACGTCAAGCCTTAAGAAAATTAACACAAACATAATCCACCCCGGCCCAGGTCTTCCTTTATGGCAGACCCACCCCACAATTATCTCCCGAAGGATGACTCTATTTTAAATTCCTCTACCATGAGAGGGAGGTGCTGGCAGCAGTAAAACTTGCAGAGAAGGTTTAGCAATGCTGCTCCCTTCTGCTTTCAGAATGACGCTGACCCCACCATGCCCCGGGCTGGCTCACCTGTCAATTGGATAAGGTTTTTCACAAAGGTTGACCAGCACATACAGATGTCTCAAAGCGTACTCGTACTAGAGGAAAACACACCAAAAAAGACATCGTCAAACACCATCATCACCCACACAATCATCTCCTAACCTGGGAAGATCCCACTTTTGTGGTTATGGGGATAAAGCACCCTTGATCTGTGCTTCTTGAGCTTTTATGGGTCATGGATCCCCGCCCTCCCCACATTTTGGTAATCTGGAGAGAGATTCACGGGCTCCCTCCTGTGAAAAATGCACCCTGCCTGAGGGCTGGAGAGCCTGCTAGAGCATTCTCGGTGCCGGGCCAGGCCTCCTGAACCGAGAGTCCACGTGGCCATGCGCCCTTCTGTTACCTAGGACCTCCCCCCACCCCCACCCACCTGGCTTTTGGTTCTGGGAACCTCATTTGGGGAGGGACACACTGATGAGAGACAGATGGGGAGTGGATGTCAAACTGGATCTCCCGCATGTCAGTTAAGACTGACTTGATCAGGAGGTTTATCTTGAAAAAACTTCAGGGGAATCTGAGCTCTCTCAGGGGGAAGAAGGAAAAGACTCACTTTGCGTGATTCCAGGGTACAAAGGAGTAACACCATCAGGAGACCATGTGTTTATTTAATAAGCGGGACATTTTCCATTATTTAATAGGTAAGAAAAGTACTTTCCTTACAAAGGTAAATAAATGAAAAAAAATAAAATCAAGAGCGAGAGCTTCCAAATAATGGAGAGCTACATCAGAGCACCCAGGACCCTGTGTCTGGAAGCATTCAAGCATGACCAGGGGTGCCCATCACGGCCCGACAGAGCTTTCTACGAAGATGGAAACGTTCTACAAAATTCTCCAGTTCGGTAGCCACTGGCTGCTACTCAACACCTGAAATGTGGCCACTGCTGCTGAGACATTAAGCTTTATAGGTTGTTGCATTTGAATTAATTTAATTCATTTAAATTCAAACGTGAGTAGCCACACGGGGCTAGAAACTACCATCCTGAACGAAGAGCACAGCTCTAAGCAGAAGTCGGGAGATGTTTTCTGTAGAGGGCCGGCCTGGAACTATTTCAGGCTTGTGGGCCGTATGAACGACTCGATTCTGTGGCAGCGTGAAGGCGGCCATAGGAACGATGCCACAAAGTAGAACAGGGCTGTGTTCCAACATAACTATTTATAAGAACGGGCTGCGGCAGGATCTGGTCAGCTCGCTGACCCCCTTCCGTGGGAGGATCCCGGCATCCCATAGCACTGACCACAGGCACCTTCGAGCCTGACGTTCTACAATCCGCAGAAACTCGCTACCTACCTTCTCCAGGGGCCAGCGCCTGACTCCTGGGGAGGGGTCAGAACACACCCGAAAGGGAGAAAGCGTACGTACATGGCCACTGTTTGGCAGGGACGGCAGAAGTGTACAGAGAAGTACACTTCAGTCAAATATAAATGGGAGTTGAGTCATGACCGGTAAACTCCTACCCACAGAACAACTGAGTGTGTCTGGGGCCAGGATTTATGGTCAGTGAATCTGGCTGACCTTCCTCCTCTTGTCCCCATCACAGGCCTCTGAATGAGTCCCATTGTTTCCTTGGCCTGAATGGAACCTTCTACAACACAATGCATCCCATGTGATTTCTAGGGGGCAACCTTAATTTGGCTTTAGGGGCTGAAGTTACAGGGAAGGCGGACGCGGGGAAGGCCCCCAGGGGTCCGGGCTTACCGTGGGTGAGTGCCAGTTGAAGCAGCGTGTGCGGAAGTGTGACACGGCTGCCTGGTAGCAGTCGTGCGCCGTGAGCTCGGCTCTCTCGGACAGCAGCCCCTCCGCCTCAGCATCGGACCTCGCAAGCAAGGAGACCATCTTTTGCACTGACTTCTCGATGACATGCCTAGCCTGCAAACATACACTTCTTTTCAAAATGTACCTAATGCAGTCCCTCTTGGAACCCTGGATCGGCCCCTTTAAAGCCTTCTCTTCATGCAACTTCTAACCCAGGATGTCAAAACAGATGCCGATGGAGGCATTCGGCAGAAGGAGGTTGTATGTGTGGAGGCTTCTGTAACAGCTAGAAACCTCTAGAAATACCCTGCCCTCCCAGGGTCTTCTGCACGACGGAAACATTTAAATCTAAATACCTGAAAAGCCGGGCATGTCCCGCTCTGAGAAAAGGAGAGGGGCGTAGAAATTGTGGGGGGCATCGTTTCCTTCCCATATGATGAATAAAAAAACACCTTCACACAAAATGAGTTTATTACTGTCATTTCTAAATCAGTTAATACTTCTGAAATCTCAGTGTTCAGGGGCGCCTGGATGGCTCAGTCAGCTGAGCATCCTACTTTGGCTCAGGTCATGATCTCAAGGTCTGGGAGTTCGAGCCCCACAGCAGGCTTGGTGCTGCCAGCTCAGAGCCTGGAGCCTGCTTTGGCTTCTGGGTCTGCCTCTCTCTCTGGCCCTCCCCTGCTCAAACTCTTGTCTTTCTCTGTCTCTCAAAAATAAATAAACATTAAGAAAAATTTAAGTCTCAGTGTTCAAGTAGCAAAATAAAAATGTCTTCTAAGCAACCAGGTATGAAACGGAAACACCCACACGCCACAACTTCTTGGGAAGGATACAGGAAAGAGAAAGAGGTCAAGGTCAGTTAACTACTGAAGAATGAAGACGAAGACAGCCACTGCTCTGCTCACTCACTTCTCTGTTACACGGAGCACAGACTAGTCTCCTTTCCCACATGCTCCCACGTGCCAGGAGGAGTGGCCCAGAATGCCGTCACCTGGCCGCGACAATGCTGGACAACCGTCCGGAGGCAGAGACCACGTGCACACAGGCTGCCCGGTGAGGCTGGGAGTAGGATCTGGAAATAGTTCCTTTAAGCACTACTTACGTCCAGGTGCCTGTGGATCTTCTCCACGAGTTTTCTGGACTCCTGTAGATCGTTGGTGCTCATCAGCTTCCTTTTCATGATGGTGAGGGGCACCTCAGGGCTTGGGGTGAGGTCAAGGTCTTT
This sequence comes from Hyaena hyaena, assembly GCF_003009895.1. Taxonomy (NCBI): domain Eukaryota; kingdom Metazoa; phylum Chordata; class Mammalia; order Carnivora; family Hyaenidae; genus Hyaena; species Hyaena hyaena. Next base: position 4,188,981 of record NW_024080699.1, read on the forward strand.
GACCGGAGGCAGGGAGATGGGAGAACTGGCTCTGTGTTTCATGCCCTGAAACTGCATCACCTTCATGGCAGAGATAGACTGAGGAGAGAGGGAGAGAGCCAGTTTGAGTGGAAAACGTGGATGTGGGTCCCACCTCTCCGTGGGAGGCTCCCAGTTCATACCACGTGGCTTCAGGACCACCGAACAGCCACAGCCGCAGCCAGAAAACATGTGCTTGGCCCTCAGCAGTGAGCAACACCACACCGCTGAGCACCTGAAATCCACCAACAATAAACTTCAAAATTAACCAGCATCCATGGGATGCGTGCACAGCTCAGTCAGTTAAGCGTCTGACTTCGGCTCAGGTGATGATCTCATGGTTCATGGGTTCGAGCCCTGTGTTGGGCTCTGTGCTGACGGCTCGGGAGCCTGGAGCCTCTTTCAGATCCTATGTCTTCCTCTCTCTCTGCCCCTTCCCCGCTCGTATGCGTGCGCGCACGCACTCTCTCTCTCAAAACTAAACATTAAAAAAAAAAAAGAAACCCCCTCTCCCCCGGGGATCCCCCCACATGGCCATGATGGTGTCACCTCTGGCCCTGCCTTATCCAAGTCACCTCCCCACTTGCCTTCTCTCTGCTCCCGGCTCCGGTACCCCCTTAGGAGCCCGACCAGGCCCGTGGCATCCTGACGGCCTGTCTGGTGGCCTGTGCCTGTCTGCTGGTTCCCAGGCCCCAGTGCATACTGTGCCAGGGATGCGTTGAAGGCAGCTGGATCGACCAGCTCACAAGTCTTCTAGAAGGCCAATGCTTGCATCGAAGGAACAGATCTCAGCCGGGGAGCGCTCAGATGGTGGCAGGCTGCTTGGGGAGTGGTGGTTGGTCACGTGGAGAGGTGCACAGACCACCTCCTCTGCACATGCCAAGGGCTGGCCCCCCATGGCGGCACACAGGCCCAAGCCTTCAGCAGCACCTGCTGCCACCTCTCTAGAGAGCCCTGGTAATCTTACCCATTTAACCACCTAGGTTCTTTCGGGGGTGGGGGGGGTTGGCTGGCGTGGAAGTCCCTAAATTCTAGCCAAAGGGTAAAAGTAACAAGTGCAATGTGCAGGACGTGGGGTCCTAGAAGGCAGAAGCTTTCGATCCAGTGACCTCCTCATGTGTGCTAGCCCTGTTCAGTGGTCTGGGTACATGACCTTCTTTAATTGTACACCAAGGCTCTGACCCAGGAGGAAACAGAGATTCGGAGAAGTTAAGGAGCTCGCCCCAAATCTCACAACTTTGCGAGTTTGAGCCTGGTAAGGTCCGACTCCAGAGCCCAGGCCCGGGACCCAGGATGCAGTTGGCTGTGAGAGGCAGGGCCATCCCTGCCTCGGCCATTTCTCCCGTGGGTCCTCATCTCTCATCGCCAAGAGATCAACGTGCCAGGCAAGTCGCCCTGAGGCTCAGGAGGCTGCCCTTCTCACCTTGTTTCCATACTGCATCACGTGGCTGGTGTTGGTGTGCGATTTCACCAGCTGGTACTGCTTGTGGAGGGTTTCTTTGGTCAAATCCTCCTGCAAAGATGAAAACGCTGAAGTCCTGACAGAGCGGATGGCTAAGCCCCAGCCGGCCGGCCGGACCTCGGAGCACTCACCACGTCCGAGTCCTCCATCCAGTTGACGCTATACCAGTCCCCCAGGTACGTGGACCTCTTCTCGTCATAGTAACAGGCATAGGACGACTCAGTGGGGTTGGCGGCCGTGGTCGCATACACTAGTAGGAATTAAAGATAGCTTTTCATCACGCGCTTCTCTCTGCAGTGGCTCCCACCTGAAGCTTGAGCCTCTCCCTCCTTCCCAGTGCTATCAGAGCACGCTGCCTGAGACACAATCGTACCCAGCCCTGCTCATTTGGTGTGGCAGCTGCCTAAAATTAAATGGGGAAGACAGAGAAGCTGGCTGATGGGCACGGTCTGCAGTAATACGCGGCCCGCGTGCTTGTTACAATGTTAAGCGATTCTAGAATCATCTGAAAGATTTTAATAGCTGTGGAAACTTGAAGAACTGTACCTAACTTCATTTCTGGAGGAAGTTAATATTTACCAAGCAAACGAACACTTTGAGCACACGCCATAGCTACCATTTACTACCTAGCTACTATGGGCTCGGAGCCGTGCAGGCATATGGTATCACTTAAAATGCAACTGTCCCAACAGACAGGCGGCATGTTTATCCCCATTTCACAGATGGGGGTAACTGAGGGCCAAGGAGGGTAAGTCAACTGCCAAAGATCAGACAGCCAACAAGCCATGCATCACAAAGAACCAGAGCTGGTCCAAAGGCTATGGGATCTTGGACTTTAGTAGCTTTACTAGAACGTGGAAGAGCACCATGAATTCACACCAGATTCTTTATTGTTCATTCTTTATTCCTGCACATGCACAGGTAAACCCCTCACCCCCACTTCTGTGCACCGGGCTTCCCTGGGCCTCTGCTCATTCACACCAGCGGTTCTCCACATCAGCGGAAACAGAGAATGACCGTCCACACCACCGAACGACATCCCCCCAACCACCCAGCTCAGAGGCCGGCGCGATCACCACCTACCATTGATGTCGGCAGGCAGGTGGCGCATCATGGACCCAGACTCACAGGCTTCGATGTAGAACACCATCTGTGAGGCGAACGAGACACGTGACCTCACACCCTGGCCAGCCACACACCTCTCACAAAGGTGGGCTCTGCTTGCATTCCTGCCCCATTCTTAAGGGTCTTTTACTCTTGCTTCTGGGAGAGATCTCTGCTGTGAGACACTGCTGCCGGAGGCTATAGAAGCTGCTGTCGTCTACTTATTGCTAACAGACTAAAACAATCCATTGGTTGGAGTGATGCAGAGCGAATGGTGCTATGGATAATGTGAAGGAAAACCATTTCACTGCCCAACACAGGGAGACAGTGTGGCCCTCTTTCCATGTCAATCACGTGCACATGCCTGCGCTGCTCAGTTTCTGTCAAGGGAGCTACAGGGGCAGGCGAGGGCCATCATGAAAATAAGACGATGGCGTTTTCCTCCACCAGCTGCTCCCAGCTGAGGTCAGTGCTAGGAGCAGTGGTCTTTGAACTGTGGTCCCTGGACCATCAGTATCCGTGTCAACTCAGAAAGGCCAAGCTCACGAGCCTCTCCCCAGGCCTCTGAGGCAGACTCTGGAGGTGGGGTCCACACTGTGCTCTAATGCAGTGGATTCCCTCCGGGAATCCAGAGGGCCAGACCCGATCCCAAGGATACCCTCCAGATAACAGCCATTTGGGGCTGGGGGCAGTCAGGGGGCAGGAGGCTCTGTGTCCACCGCCTTCCTCATACTCCTCCCCACAGGCCGCCCCAAGTGCTGACGTTACCTTCTGGTACCTTTTGTGTTTGTACATGTATCGGATGGTGTTATTCAGGTCCTTTACGTGAAGCTGAAACGTAAGAATACTGACATTTAGACCAACATCTCCAGAGAAACCCCCTAATAAAGTCCTAATGATGGTTCATAATTGTTATTTACCAGTCCTTAGAAAGAATCCTGGTGAACAGCATTATCCCAAAGTGGCATCTCACGTGTTTATTCAAATACTTAAAAAGGAGAAGAGAGGAGGGCGCCTGGGTGGCTCAGTCGGTTAAGCGTCCGACTTCAGCTCAGGTCATGATCTCACGGTTCGTGAGTTCAAACCTCATGTCGGGCTCTGTGCTGACAGCTCAGAGCCTGCAGCCTGCTTTGGATTCTATGTCTTCCTCTCTCTCTCCCCCTCCCCACCTCATGCTGTCTGTCTGTCTGTCTGTCTCTCTCTCTCTCAAAAATAAGCAATAAAAGAAAAAAAAGTTAAAAAGGGGACCACAATGTTATTTTTCCTCCAATACTGTCTAGAACATTCAGACTGTGTTCCATTACTGAATCTACCACAGTGCACCCAGGTCTGGAGACCTTCTACTAAGGCTCGGAATTCAAAGACAAATGTAGGCAAAACTTGCTGGATAGATTCCCAGCTGCTAACGTGTCCCCCACATTCACGCACCACACACAGAAACCAACCCTGGTAGGATGTGAGAAATCCACATCCCAGCCTTCATGTCAAGGCCAAGGTTTTGTTCACCGGCCTCCTACTCTGTCTTTACAATGTTAAGAAAAACTCACGTCATCATTAGGAAACACCAGTATTCCGGTAGCTCCGTGATCTGTGAAGTAAACAAACACATGATCCCGGGGGCCGCTGCCGAGAGAGCAGAACAGACAAGGTCAAAGTTAACCCATTCCTAGTTCCACTTCCATTTCTCTGAAAAGTAACTCCATCCAACAGTAAGAAGATGCTCAAGGACTACAGCCTGCTGTTGGAGGTGATCCTAAACCCCAAGGCACGTCCTACAGCCTCAGAGCTGTGAGGTGTAGGGAGGAGACATCTGCTGAGTGGCTTGGCTCATGGACCAGGTGTGACTCAAACACTGAGGTCCCTGGGGTGCCCGGGTGGCTCAGTCAGTTGAGTGTCTGACGACTTTGGCTCAGGTCATGATCTCGCAGTTCACCAGTTCAAGCCCCACATCAGGCTCTGTGCTGACAGCTCAGAGCCTGGAGCCTGCTTTGGATTCTGTGTCTCCCTCTATCTCTCTGCCCCTCCCTCACTCATATTCAGTCTCTCTCTCTCTCAAAAATAAAGAAACTTTTTTAAAAAAATATTTTTTTTCGAACATTGAGGTCCTTTAGCAATCAGGCCTCACGCCAGAGGCCGTACTCTCCAAGCAGATAGCCCTGAAACGAGGAAGGAGGCCAGGACACATAGCTGAACAGTCCTTCAGCTCGGACTTCGTTTCTTCCGGGCCCCTGAGCCTGCACGCGGTCTGCCCACTGTGCGCCCTGCCCACCTGCCAGTGCAAGTGCTTGTGCTCACTGCTCTCCTCTAGGAGGAGAGGACCAGCACCATTTGCCAAGGACCTGAGACAGTCTGGGGGCATGTGTTACCGAAGTCCCTGACTTTACTTAAAGTGCTACATAAAGAGATGCTAACAAGAGCTCTGGCACTCAGAGCCGCCAGCAAGCAGCGGGGTGGTTTTCCCCCATACGGAGGTGAGCGCAGTGGATACGCATGTGCGCCTCTCTGCCCTGGGCTCACCTCGAACACAGCACAGAACTGGAAGGCCGGACCTGTTCCTGCCTGTCTCAGTGCGTTCCGCTGGCAGTGACGCACACCAGCACAGGGATCCCCAGACAACAAAAAGCAGTGGCTTTAAGTGACAGGGAACGTTGCATTCATGATCACGAAGGACCCCGGCTCCTTCAGGCCAGAAATGGGCCCCTCAATGAAGCCATCAGTTCTGCGCAGCCCATCTTAAGTCTGGACAAAGCTCCCGCTCTGTGACTTCTCATGAGTAAACAGGACAGGAGCAAAGAACAACTATTTGGGGGGCCAAGTCATTAGGAAAGTGCGGGAGCCATAAAACAGACATTACCTCTTCAAGACCTTCCCAGATCCTTTGCCCTTCACTGCCTCTTCATCACCTCTTAACACAGCAAGGAAAACTTCTGGGGTCACATCCTACAAAGAATTAGAAGTCAAGATCAGATGCAGCTGTCATTCCCAGTGGCTGAGTCTGCACCAGACTCGAACCAGCGGTCCACACATCTCCAAGGCTCACTGGTTAAGAGCAAACACTCTGGAACTAAGTTAGACCCAAAGCAAGGCCAGGTTTTCTGAGGTCTGCGCACGACCTCTTCTCAAATATCATCTTGCCTTTGGCTGATGGCAACTCGGCAAGCCTGCCGTTCCTTCCTAACCATCCAGAGTCCATGTGGGGAAACCCAAAGATGCTGAAAGGCACACGGCCAGGGAAGAGCAAAGCACCCCCGGCACAGCAGAAAGGGAGAAGCATCAGCAGTGGGCCTCCTTTGCATCCAGCTAGCTGCCTAGAAGGTCAAATCCCAAGGACACCTGATGTCCTTAATTAAAGACTTTATAATACTGATGCCTGGTGGTTTAAAAAAGCCCCTGTATGGGGCACCTGGGTGGCTCAGTTGGTTAAGTGTCTGACTCTTAATTTCAGCTCAGGTCATGATCCCAGGATCATGGGATCAAGCCCCAAGTCAGGCACCCTGCTAAGTGTGGAGCCTGCTCATGATTCTTTCTCCCTCTGCCCTATTTCCCTACACACAGTCTCTAAAATAAAAAACAAAAATATAAAGTAATAAAAATACAAAGGGGGAAAATTATCAAAAATCCTACCCTCTACCACTAAGATTCTGCATATTTCCTTATCTCACTATATAAAAACGGGACCATCTATGTTACAAGCATGATGTGTTCAATTCAACTGCGCTGGAATTTAAAAGAAGCTGAAAGAATTGCTGAATTTCAGATAGATGTTCCTTTACTACCAGGAATATTAGTTCCTAAAAGATCCCTCTACCATCCAGAAAACCATGAGGTGGCAGTCATTATGGTATCCTCAAAAATGTGCCAATCGATACAGCCTCAATCAATCAGGAGGGACACAATTCTATTGGGAGGGAAATAATTCAGAAGTGATACACGATCCCAGCAATTAATGAAAAACTATCTCAGCAAAATCCAGAGATGCTTTGCACCAGGGCTGGTGCTGAGGAAATTGATTCTTTGGAAAAGAACACAGTTCTGTAATCAGGTTAGCAGCAAGGATTTCTGCTGAGATCTCAAGAAAATCAGGTATGGTTGAAGGAAATCCATGATCAGGCTTAAAGTATAAGAAGACTAGATGGGGGACCTGAGTGGCTCAGTTGGGTAAGTGCCTGACTCTTGATCCCAGCTCAAGTCATGATCTCATGGTTTGTAAGTTCAAACCCCACATCAGGCTCTGTGCTGACAGCGTGGAGTTTGCTTTGTGATTCTCTCTCTTACTCTCTCTCTCTGCCCCTCCCCCACTTACATGGACTCCCACTCTCTCTCTCAAAATAAATAAATAAACTTAAAAAAAAAAGAAAACTAGAAACTAAAGCTCAGTAGACTACAACTTATTTCTAACTTTTTTCCCCTTTTTTTGCCCTTGGCTTTCTTTCACAGCACTCAGAAATTATTCCTCAAGTACAAATCTTAACACCAACATGAAGGACTGCCCAGAAATCAGTGTAGTGAGGTTCTGATCCTGGACATGAGAGAACGAGGGGCGAGTCGTCGCTGAAATGAACACACGCCCAGCTGGCCCCGACCTCGCCCCCTCACCTCTCCGGTATAGTCCTTCAGGACACCCGCGTACACATCCGAGCCGTTGGGTCTGTTGATCACGATTCCTGGCGTGGGGTTGCTGAAGAAAACAAAGAAACCACAGGACACATTTGAGGCACGCGGTGTGACATGTCTCTGAAATCTCTCCTCAAAGCTATGCCCCCTTATGCACAAAAACAGTAAGTGAGCACGTTTGTCAAAGACATTTCCTATCACCCGCACAGCCACCAATGTGCGGCTGTGACTGTAGAGCCTGGGGATCCCGGGCAGCCCGCAGCTCTCGGGTTCCTGGCGGGAGCATGAAGGGCTGTCCTGAAAACCGAGGACAGGGGCATATCTGGGCTCCTGAGGGAACCGGGTGACATTCTCGGGGCAAGACCTGAGCGGGAGATCTCTCAGAGCAAAGCTCCTTACAAAAAAAGATGGGACAAAAGACAAGACTTTAACGTAAGAGTTTAGGAGTGGAAGCTCAGAGTGGACTACGTGCTGTCGTGTGATCCCGACGGTGGCCCCAGCAGGGAGAAAACAAGAAGTGGGGGAGACCAGCACCGGTGACAGTTAGTAGTTATAACTACTGCTCCTGATCCCAGACATCAGAGAAGCTGGCATGAGACAACGATTCGCACAGCTGAGTTCAACAAATAATGAAAGCAAATAATCACGGAGAGAAGGGTCGTAGGATCTAGCCTACAAGCAAAAGCCTCCTAGGAAATGGCGCTGAGGCAACCCCTCAGTGCTGCCCGCCCCTGCTCCGAGGTCGGGAATGAGCACTGCAGAGCCCAGTGGTGAGTTCAAGCTGAGAAGGAACTTAAGCTTTCTTTTCTTTTTTAAATTTTTTGTGATGTTTATTCATTTGAGAGAAAGTGCAAGCAGGGGAGGGGCAGAGACAGACGCAGAATCCGAAGTAGGCTCCACGCTCTGAGCTGTCAGCACAGAGCCTGATGTGGGGCTCGAACCCACGAACCGTGAGATCATGACCTGAGCCGAAGTCGGACCCTTAACCAACTGAGCCCCCCCCGCCCCCAGGCACCCCAAGAAGGAATGTAACACTTTAAACTCTTCCAAAGCACCAGCTCCAAACACTCTTCAGCAACTGCTACTGCCGGGGTCCCCTCCACCCCCACAGGTGTGTTCAAAGCTCTACATGAAGCAGCCTTGTGGGATTTCACTGCCAGTCGATGCACATTCTAATGTTTATAGGCTAACATTAATTCTAAAGATTCCTATGAGTCAGTATGCATTTTTTTTTTAAATATCCTGAAATCATCACCAAGTTCAAAGACACTCCCTACTTACTCTTCAGAGTTGGCAATGTCATCGTACATCATCACAATGATCTGTTCATCAGGAATCCCGTTTCGGTGAACAATCTGGTAGGCGTGGCATGCATCTGCCTGGGAGAAAGGATTTTGTCAAGTTTTAGATTCTGCCCAGAAAGAGGCCAATTTTGAAGTTCTAAGGAGGAACACATTCTTTCTCATGGAACACATGTTGCAAATCATTCTTTATTGGTCAGGTATTTAAATTATTTTAGGGAAGGCTGGGTAACTCAGTCAGTTAAGCATTTGACTCTTGGTTTTGGCTCAGGTTGTGATGTCACGGTTCATGAGTTCGAGCGCACAGAGCCTGCTTGGAATTCTCTCTCTCCTTCTCTCTCTGCCCCTTCCCTGCTTGTACACTCTGTCTTTCTCTTTCAAAAAATAAAATAAACCTAAAAAATAAAAAATAGTATTTTAAACCATATCCATTAATATTTTTTCAATTCAATTTTTTTAATGTTTTTATTTATTTTTGAGAGAGAGAGAGAAACACAGAGCGCGAGCAGGGAAGGGGCAGAGAGAGAGGGAGTCACAGAATCTGAAGCAGGCTCCTGGCTCCAAGCTGTCAGCACAGGGCCTGCTGTGGGGCTCAAACCCGCGAACCACGAGATCATGACCTAAGCCTAAGTCAGACACTTAACTGACAGGGCCACTCAGGTGTCCCTTAGTTAAATTTTTTAAACTCTCCACCTCAAACATTTAAAAAAAAATTTTTTTTTAAAGGGGGTTGGCACTTAGGTGGCTCAGTCCATTAAGCATCTGACTTTGGCTTAGGTCAAGATCTTGTGGTCTCTGAGTTCAAGCCCCGTGTAGGGCTCTGTGCTAACAGCTCAGAGCCTGGAGCCTGCTTTGGATTCTGTGACTCCCTCTCTCTCTCTACCCCTCCCCTGCTTGTGCTGTCTCTCTCTCCCATAAATAAACAAACATTAAAAAAATTTTTTAACTCCCCACCTCACACCCATTATCCAAACTCTCATTCATCTAGTAGTTGGCATCTATGTGGATTACATACAGACACGCGTCCATGCACAGCGCCACCACTATAGATAATAAGGGCCTTAAAAAGTCCTGAATAATTTATTTTTCCACACCATAAAAAGCACTGAGTTAGGTCTGAAAAACAGAACGATGAACCACAGATTAAAAACTTAGTTCTGTAGGGGCGCCTGGGTGGCTTAATCGGTTAAGCGACCGACTTTCGCTTAGGTCATGATCTCGCGGTGCGTGGGTTCAAGCCCCGCGTCGGGCTCTGTGCTGACTTCCAGCTCAGAGCCTGGAGCCTATTTCAGAGTCTGTATCTCCCTCTCTCTCTGACCCTCCCCTGCTCACGCTGTCTCTCTCTCTCTCTCCTAGAAATAAATAAAAATATTAAAAAAAAAAAAAAACTTAGTTCTGTATCAAACAGGATTCTTCCAATTCAAGTAATTTTGGCTGCCATAATTGCTGTTCGTTGAGTTGGACGTAAACTCAGAAGGTCAGCTCAGGTATTGAAAGGAGGAATGTACTCTTCAGTTAAAAAAAAAAAAAGCAAGAGTGACAACATTAGGGCTAAAAGAAAAACTCGGTTAATATGATTCCTTCCTTGTCCATAAGAGGGTAAAGACATTCGTTGCTTCCTTTTTCACATGACACGTGGTCCATTCCGGAACCTGGGAATCATGAGGTCGGTGAGGACAAAAGTCCTCTAACTTGCTGCTCCTGTGTGTCTTTCAAGAACAAATACATACACACGAATGGCATAGTGAGCCCAGCTATCTGCCTCTCTAAGGACGAGAGAGCTCTAAGAACTGGACCTTCAGGACACGGTACCTTCTACACAGCACTTAGCATGGCAAAAAAGCTCACTGAGCATTAAACCTAGCAATGTAGACACCTCACACCAAAAGGACTTCTCAGCTAGCGAGGGATGTTAAATACACAGTTGCTAAATGTTGGGTGGCTGAGTCCAGGGTCAGGCACTCGGGAGCTGTTGCATGAATGGGCAACTAAATCAATAAATAAGCAAAGCTTATACATTTGCTGACTTTCTAGTACTCGTCAGTCATGGTGCTGAGATTTTCATGTGATTCTCCTAGCAATGCTCCGTGACTAAGGTAATGATCCCTACTTTATAGGAGAGGAAACTGGAGCCTAGGGAGGTAAGGGGACCTGCTTGAGTCACCCAGCCCATCATGAGATCACCCAGGCACTCTGCCTCCAGAACTTGACCAGAACTTGACTGTGCTTCGTGCAGAGACAACGGAGAAATCAGGAAAATTAGAGCAGCCCAGGGCAGGGAGGAGCTGAAAATCTGAACGGGTCATTTGGAGATAGTTACTAAGTATTGTATACATATACAAATTGTTAAAATGTTTAAATCCCCATTTCTGTGGAACAATGAGGACCTCCAAATAAATACTAACCGTAGTAGGAAAGAAAACAGCCCGACAGATGTCCATCTCCTAATCCCTGGAATCTGTGACCAGCTGCAATCCCTGAGAAAGGGGAATTAAGACAGCGGATGATCTTAGATGGTTCATCAGCTGACCTTAACACAGAGAGGTTATCCTGGATTATCTGGTGGGCCCAATGTGGTCACAGGGGTCCTTGTATGTGGAAGGAGACAGTGAGTCAGTGTCCCAGAGATAGAACGTAAGAAAAGACTCAATTGTGCCACTGCTGACTTTGAACCTGGAGAAGGGGCTGTGAGCCAAAGAATCAGGACAGCCTGTAAACGCTGGAAAAGGTAAGAGCATGGCACCTCCTTCAGAGTCACCAGAGAGAAACACCCCTTTTGACACCTTGATTTAATGCAGTTAGACCCCCGTTCAAGTTTCTCACTTCCAGAATTGTAACATCATAAACATGCATTGTTTTAAGCCGCTAAGCTTGTAGTGATTTGTTATAGCAACAATAGAAAACGGATCCACAGATTGTGGAAGTTTAGTGTGACTGGCACTCCACTTGCAAAAGTATCTCGCCATTATGCAATCAAGTTGAAACATATCCCCTCCCACCCAGGGATTCTGCTCCTAGCCAAGATCCTAGAAAAACTCTTAAGCCATGTGCAGTAGAGGATTACTTATAGCAAAAAAAAAAAAAAAAGAAAAAAGAAAAGTAAAGAAAAATCAAGAGGAAAAAAAGAAATAACCCAAAGGACCATCAATGCTGGAAAAAATAAGCTGTCATATGCTCATATGATGGAATACCATAAAGCTCACATAAATGGATGAATGAATGAACTACAACCCCATGTTTCAAATAGATGAATCTTAGGAACATAATGAGAATAAGTCGTACAAGAATACATTCACCATGTTTACAGTTATATAAAGGCCAAAACAGGCTAAAGTAAACATGTTTATAGTTAAATACACATCTGGTAAAACCAGAAAGCAAAGGCAAGGAATGATTGACAAAAAATTCGGGAGCTGGCCATCGGGTGGGAAGGAAGGAGGATTGAATCAGACAGGGTCTTAGTGATGTTCCTTTTTTTTTTTTTTTTAAGTCTGATACAGGTATTCATTTTATTATTATTATTATTATTCTTTAAGTTGCACAGGCGTGTCATATGGATAGTTCTTTGCTTTCCTTTTCATTAAAAAAAAATATATATTATGTCAGATTTAACTAATGACAAAAGTGGAAGTGACCAGGTATACCCACCCACTCCCCTTAGTGACAATCATCCTATTATTTATTTATTTTGTCAGAAGCCAGATTCATTTTTTAAAAAATAAAATTTTTTTGAAATTTTAAATGTTCGTTTATTTATTTTTGACAGAGAGAGACAGAGCATGAGTGGGGGACAGGGCAGAGAGAGAGACACAGAATCCAAAGCAGGCTCCAGGCTCTGAGCTGTCAGCACAGAGCCCAACGCGGGGCTCGAACCCACGAACTGTGAGATCATGACCTGAGCCGAAGTCAGATGCTTAACTGACAGAGCCACCCAGGCGCCCCAACTTAATCCTATTTTTAAAAAATGTATTTTAAATGACCAGCAGGGTTTTTTGCAGAAGTGGACAAGATGATCCTAAAATTTATAGGAAATTGCAAAAACCCAAGAGCCAAAATAATTTTTAAAAAGTTGAAAGACTTTTACTTCCTTTTGTACATTGTATGTATTATGTACTATATTCCTACAATAAAGTACGCTACAGAAAAGAAAATGTTACTAAGAAAGTCATAAGGAAGGGAAATAACCTGTATAGTACTGTACTATATTTACTGGAAAGACCTACCTACAAATGGACCTGTGCAGTTCAATCCCAGGTTGTCCCAGGATCAAGTGTACAGAACAGTCTTTTCAACAAGTGTTGCTGGGACCACATGGAAATCCACATAAAATGAACTTGGGGGGTGCCTGGGTGGCTCAGTTAGTTAAGCGTCCAACTTTGGCTCAAGTCATGATCTCATGGTTCATGAGTTCGAGCCCCATGTCAGGCTCTGTGCTGACAGCTAGCTCAGAGCCTGGAGTCTGTGTCATATTCTGTGTCTCTCTCTCTCTCTCTCTCTCAAAATTATTAAATAAACATTAAAAAAAACAAAAAGCCAAGTCAAGTACTTGAGAAACGGTGTTAAAAGCCACTTGAACTACTTCCCTTGAACATATCTGGCCTACACATATTTTCCCCTGAAAACCAGAAAGGCCTACGAAGTAGCATGTGAGGAGGGTATTGAGCAAGACTCTAAAGAAGGCAAGCCCTCCGGACCACTGAACAGACACTGCTGTGACTCAGCCTGGTTCACAGCTTGCGCTAGGAGTCCTGACGGGCCTGGAAAGCATCCCGTGATTCCTGACGCAAGCCACTGGCCCACAGGGCCTGCCTGGGATGCCTCCAGCATGAGCCGGCTGTCAGCCAAGTGAGAACTACCACCTGGGAACAAAAGTTAAACTCAATGGGCACATTCCTGTCATGGTCAATGTAAAGGGGTCCACTTTTAAACCAGGTAAGGATCTGAGAAAGGGGCCTCCTGGTCTGCTCATTGACAGATGTACACATATTATCACTTCCTGGTATGTGCTTGTGTGCTGCCGAGGTGAGGCCCTGGGTCAGGGGCTTTGCAGAGTTGCCTCACTGAGCCCACCACCAACTCGAACTTTCCACAGGAGAATCAGAGGTTTAAAGTGAGATGGCGGGGGGGGGGTTGAAAAAAAAAGAGACAGAAAGCAGTGGCTGCATGGGGCGGGGATGGGAGCAGGGACTGACAGCAAACACGCATGAGGGAACCTTCTAGAATGATGAAAGTGTCCTGAAACTGGACTGTGGCCATGCTTGCAGAACTGTATAAATTTACTGAAACTCACAGAAAGTATGTAATTATAACAGATGAATTGTAGGACATATAAATGTATATGCCTCAATAGAGCTGTTTTAAGAAGTGGTGATTGCACATATTTTTTTTTAAAAAATCTATAAAATCAAGGCTCCTGGGTAGTTCAGTCAGTTAAGCATCCAACTCTTGATTTTGGCTCAGGTCATGATCTCCTGATTTGTGGGTTTGAGCCCCAAGTCGGGTTCTGTAAGAACAGTGTGGAGCTTGTTTTCTGACTGCCCCTCCCCTGCTTGCTGTCTCTCAAAAGTAATAAAAACATTTTTAAAACTCTACAAAATGAAAAGTGGTCTTTTTTTTTAATTTTAAAAAAATTTTTTCAGGTTTACTTTTGAGAGACAGTGTTAAGTGAGGGGAGGGGCTGAGAGAGGGGGAGACACAGAATCCGAAGCAGATTCCAGGCTCCAAGCTGCCGGCGCAGAGCCCAACACAGGGCTCGAACTCACAGACTGTGAGATCATGACTTGAGCTGAAGTCGGACGCTTAACCGACTGAGCCCCCCCAGGTGCCCCTAAAGATGGTCTTTTAGGACCGTGATGACTCTGTCACTTGGCCCTCCATCACGTGTCTTTCTCCCAATTCCAACAAGAGCAAGGTCTAGGTTTCTCCCTCTCTGCCTCAACTGAAACCGGCCTACCTGCCTCCCAGCTCCCGGGACAGATGCTCTTCAGGCTTCCAGGAGGAGGTGGTGGGCCCCTTTCTCTCCACCACAACCCAACTCCAGACCTGACCAGCAGAGTGGGGGGTAGGAGGCATCTGCAACGCAGGGCAAACAACCTTCTCCTTGAAGCCCCCACTGCCAGCAATGGCCTCAAACCCTCCCAACCCCCATCCTCCAGTGGCACCTGGTCACATGTGCTTCTCCTCAATCCCTGTCACCCCCAAAGTCCCTGGAGGGCAGTGAACTTCACCTGCAATCTATTTCAACAGCCGCCTCCGTGGCTCTACCTGAGAACTTCCTCTTCCACATGCTCAGACCTCTGTCCTGGGAGAAACCCTCCGCCAGCCCCAGTTCCTCCTCTAGTGGCTCATTCTGTTCTCCTTGACAGGCCTGTCCCCAGGGGCTGCTTGCACTTCCGGACCCCTCCCTCCCTCCTCTGCGCAGCCGCTGCACACACCTGCCCTGGTGAGGCCTTACCTGCACCCCCCACTCAGGGCACCGGATGCGCACCTTCCACCCGCTGGCCTCAGACCAACCCCAGCCATCCAGTGATCCCTGCCCAAAATGCACTGACTTAAATTGTGCCTGGGGTCCTCATCCTCCCTCCGCTCCAGGAATTTGTGGGAACAAGGGCTGTGTCAATCCAGGGAGCAGGTAAACCTCCCTAAAAACGTGAAGTGGGAAAGTCCGTGCAGGTTCTAGGAGGAACATTCCCTGTGCCGAGGTCAGCACACGCGGCTCCTCTGCACAGCCTCTGTCCTCGTACTCAGGGATGAGTGTTTCACTCTGGTCCTGCTTCCCTTCCTTCTGTTCGATGTTATTGTACCCACGGAAACAAGCACACTTCAACAACCAAAACCAAAAAACAGAAAGGGTTTTCTTGGAGCAAACGGTCATTGGATTCCTATACTTACTAATGTTTAACCGATAATATTCTTTCAAAGTGATGTGTACAAAAGCCAGCGAGGCAAGGAGGGCCTGGGTGGCTCTGTTGGTTTTCAGCGTCTGACTCTTGATTTTGATTCAGGTTATGATCTCATGGTTCAGGAGTTCAAGGCCCCATCAGGCTTGAGCCTGGAGCATGGAGTCTGCTTGGGATTCTGTCTCCCTCTCCCTCTGTCTCTCTCTCTCTCTCTCAAAATTCAGTAACATTTAAGGGGCGCCCGGGTGACTCAGTCGGTTAAGTGTCTGACTTCAGCTCAGGTCATGATCTCAAGGTTTGGGAGTTTGAGCCCCGCATCGGGCTCTGCAATGGTGGTACAGAGCCTGCTTGGGATTCTCTCCCTCTCTTTCTCTGTCTCTTCCCCCATTGTGCTCGCTCTCTCTCAAAATAAATAAACTTAAAAAACAAAAAACAAAAAACCAGCGTGGCTGATGAATCAGTCTGCACACTATTGGTGACCTGTATCTAATACCTTATCTTTCTCCCGCCTCAGGGAGGGAGGAGAAAACCGAGAGCGATAATACTCAGGCTGCCCTGTCGGTAACTAGGTCAGGTCTGTGGTTAATTATTAAAACGTTAAAGGGATCATTTTGCCATGACAACAACTTTGCAATCAAGCCAAATTTCTTATTCAGCAAACACGCAAAACCACTCACAAAAACAGGCCATTCAGGGGCGCCTGGGTGGCTCAGTCGGTTAAGCGTCCGACTTCAGCTCAGGTCATGATTTCACGGTTTGTGAGTTCGAGCTCCACAGTCAGGCTCTGTGCTGACAGCTTCAGATTCTGTGTCTCCCTTTCTCTCTGCCCCTCCCCCACTCACACTCTGTCTCTCTCTCAAAAATAAACAAACATGAAAAAAATTAAAACAAAAAAAAAAAAGGCTGTTCAATGACCATCACATTCTAGAGCTGGCAGGGGGTTCTTCTAAACCAACCCCCTACTTAACAGAAATGAAAACTGACAGCCCGGGAGGGAAATGCACGAGGGAACAGAGACTCCAGGCCTGCGCTGTCCAATACAGCAGCCACCAGCCTCCAGGGGCAACTGAACACTTCAGGTTCAGCCAGTCCAAACTGCATGCATCGTGCACGTAAATGCATCCCAGATTTTGATGATTTAGTTAAAAAAAAAAAAAAAGGTAAAGTAACTCTATTAACTTTTCATATTGATTCCAGTGAAATGATAGTTTGTATATATTGGGATAAATAATATATAACAATAAGCTACTTTGACCTGTTTCTTTTTTACTTTTCAAAAATGTGGTCGGGGCACCTGGGTGGCTCAGCCGGTCAAGCATCTGCCTTCAGCTCAAGTCGTGATCTCACAGTTTGTGTGTTCAAGCCCCAGAGCAGACTCCCTGCTGTCTGTGCAGAGTTCATTTCTGATCCTCTGTTCCCCTTTCTCTCTACCCCTCCAGCATGCACATGCTCTCCACTCTCTCTTGAAAATAAATAAACATTAAAAAAAGAATGTGGCTACTAGAAAATTTGCCGCAACACACGTGGCCCTCCTCCTGGAGAGTGCTGTTCAGAGCTAGTCAGCCCGGGGTGACCCAGGCTCAGCCACCTGCCATCTGCGGCACACTGGGTGAGGACTGGCGCCTTCTATGCTTCAGTCCCCTCGCTCACAAAGAGGAAACAAGAACCCAGCCTATTGCGCATTACCCCACGGTGACAGGGTTAAGTGAGTTCATTTGTGGAAAGGGCTCTCAGACGAGAACCCAGCACACACTGTGACAGTCTGCATCCTGTTTCTGAGAACTGAAAGATTAACTCATGGTTTAAATAACAACTTTAGAGTCTAAGTCATATACCAGAAAAGTCAGCTTTTTAAAATACACAGCCCACGGGGAGCCTGGGGGGCTCAGTCAATTGAGCATCTGACTTCGGCTCAGGTCATGATCTCCCGGTTCACCAGTTTGAGCCCCACGTTGGGCTCTGTGCTGACAGCTCAGAGCCTGGAGTCTGCTTCGGATTCTGTGTCTCCCTTTCCCTCTGCCCGTCCCCGCTCATGCCCTGTCTCTCTCTCTCTCTCTTTCTCAAAAATAAATGTTACAAAAACAAAATAAATAAATTATACAACCCAGTGGTATCCAGTATATTCACAAAGTTGTATAACCATCACCCTCTCTAATTCCAGGATATTTTTATCACCCCAGAGTCCCTCCCCACTCACCCCTCCACCCAGACCTTGGCAACCACTGGTCAACTTTCTGTCTCTACAGATTTCCCTACTCTGGCCTTTCATATCCGTGGGATCCTACATGATCCTCTGTGACTGGATTCTTTCACTCAGCATGTTTCTACGGTTCTTCCGCGTTGAAGCCTGTATCAGTACTTCACTCCTTTTTGTGGCCAAATAACACCCCTTGTATGGAGGCACCACATTTGTTAATCCACTCACCAGGTGATGGATATTTGGACCGTTTGCACTTTTTCACCAGCATGAGAAATACTGCTAGGAACACTCAGGTACAAGCATCTGTGTGCACCTATGTGATCGGTTCTCTGGATACATACCTAGGAGTGGAACTGCCGTGTCACGCAGTGACTCGATGTCTCACCTTTGGGGGAACCGCCAGACAGTTTTCCAAAACGGCTGCACCACTTTAGGAGGCTCCCATTTGTCCACATCCTTGCCAACACATGTACTTTTGTCAGCCTTCAGGCATGTGAATGACTTTTTAAGAAGTCTGTTCTATTGACAATGTCCGGGATGGTTTAAAGACTACCAGGGTCGTAAAGAAAAACATCAGTCACGGTCTTACCTGGTGCCTGTAATTATACCAGCCATTCGAACCGGCGACAATCACCACCCAGTGCTTGCCCCCATCCTCAGGATCATCTATGGGCAGAGCACTGATTCCCAGGACCACGCTGAGCAACACGGCTCCTTTCCAAATCATTCTGTGCCCCAGAGGTCAACGGCAGAAACCTGGGGAGGAAAAAAGTAGAGTCAAGCAAAAAAGGAATGACAAAAACAGAATATTTTTGGTCCCTGAGGAAATATCACAGCAAATGGGTCAAAAAGATAAGACCAGTTAGTCATCAGATAGAACAGGCTAAGGACAAAAATGCTAACAGAGCAGAATTCTTTCTTTAGCTCTGCAGCCTCTTTCCCTAGGGGCAGAAGGGTCGACCAAAATTTCCCTCACTACAGGTTGAAGTTACAGGTATAAACCAAAGAATACCAGGAAAATTCTTTGCGCAGCCTTAAAAGGTTTTAAAATGTGTTTGTCACAACTTGGAATACAGCGGATAAAACTCAGCATCAAAATTCACTGTCCTAGAAAAATGTCTACCACACTGTATGAAATATTTGCAAGGAAAGAATACACGTCTAGTGGGTACATAGAAAAATGTGCAAGGCAGACACAGAAATTTAACAGTAGTTAGCGATTGGCGGCCGGTAGACATCAGTCTGATTTTCTTCCTCCTATCTCTCTTTTTACTACAATTAATGGATATTACTTATGTAATAAAGTGTGGAAAAACTCAATGTATGTTCAATATAAACACTGAGGGGCAGTTTATAAGTTTATGAGCGAGTTATCTGGATAAGCTAGAGTCAAACACTGGCAGCTCAAATTGATGCCTTCGTATAACATTTACAACATGTATTCAGTATAACTCAGGCAAAGCAAATAATTTATTCCTTGTTATAGGAAGGGGAGGTTAAAGCAAGAGAAATGACTTGTCTAATACCCATGGATAGCCAGCTCTGGCCAGAGACCAGAACCCATGCCTTCTGAATTTCTGGTTCAGCCTTTCTACACGGCTCTACATTGAGACTTTATTCTTAATGAAGTACATGCCCAATTTTTAAAAATTTATTTATTTAAATTCAAGTTAGTTAACATACAGTGTAATATTGGTTTCAGGAGTAGAACCCAGTGATTCATCACCCGCATATAACACCCAGGGCTCATCCAAACAAGTGCTCTCCTCAATGCCCATCACCCACTTAGCCCATCCCTCCACCCACCCGCCTCACCTCCAGCAACCTTCAGTTTGTTCTCTGTATTTCTCAAAGAGGCACATGCACCCCAGTGTTCACAGCAGCACTGTCAACAACAGCCAAATTATGGAAAGAGCCCAAATGTCCATCAACTGATGAATGGATAAAGATGTGGTATATATATATATATATATATATACACACACACACACACACACACACACACTGAAACACTATTCTTGCCATTTGCCGCAACGTTACATGCCCAATTTTATACCACCCGGCCAACACTTTAAAGTTTTAATGCACAAGAGGCACCTGGGTGGCTCAGTCGGTTGAGTGACCGACTTCGGCTCAGGTCATGATCACACGACTCGTGGGTTCAAGCCTCGCTTGACAGCTCAGAGCCTAGAGTCTGCTTTGAATTCTGTGTCTCCCTCTCTCTCTCACCCTCCCCTGCTCAAGCTGTCTCTATCTCTCTCTCTCAAAAATAAATAAAACATTTAAAAAAAAATTTTTTAATTAAAAGTTTTTATGCACAGAGGCAGCATTCAGACAAGTCCTGGCCACTAGGCCTTACTCAGCTCAGACCCTGCCCTGCATCCTGAATGTTACTTTAAAACAACAGCTTTCCTGTGACAGATACTAGGCCTGTGACACTGAGAGAAGAGGAAAACCATTCAGTCTCTGAGACGTAGGGATTCGGCAGAACAAAGGTTGAAGGCTGTGCTCTGACTCTTGTTTCTCAGAGAGGGCTCACCCATGCATTCGCCAGTTCATTCACTCATTCCTTCACCCAGTTGACCAGAGTCTTCTGAACACCCACTCTGGCAGAAAAATACCCACTCTGTCCCCGAACGCAGCAGGGACAGGACAGAGCCTCTACCCTCGGTGAGCATGCAGCCAGCTAAGGGATGAACGACCCATAAGCTAAGAATCTTTAGCATTCTGTACCTACCCCTGTGCTAAAACTCAAAAATGGACTGAGTAGGGGATTCCCCCCGCAAAGTGAGGAAATAGGAAGCCCTGAGTCCGAAAAAAGTTTAAAAACCTAACAGTGCCTTAGTCCAGTGCTTCTCCAGCCGGACTGTGACCCACATCCTCTGGAGATCTTGTCAGGAAGCAGATGCTGACTCAGCAGGCCTGGGCTGGACCTGAGACTCTGCATTTCTAACAAGCCCACAGGGGATGTCCAGGACTATGCTTTGATGTCATGGCACTCTTCGTTAACCTTGGCGGGCTCTAGTTCACCTCTGGCCCAAAGCCTCACGACCTGACACTACTCTTTACCCACCACCCCCCTCCGCTACTCCCTCCAGGAAATCAATTCTTAACCTATAACCTGAGTAGGTACTAGACCCACATTTCTTTAGCACCCCTGCAAGGTCTTCCGTAGATGAACAGGAACTACAAGAAGGCGCCCCAGATTCGTTTTTCAGCCTGTTCAGGAAGGGCCATGCTTTTTGTTTGTTTGTGCTTGTTAATTTTACAGAAGGCATGAGCCGGGGAGAGGGATAGAGAGAGAAGGCGAGAGAGAGAGAGAGAATCTGTCTCCACACTCACTGTAGAGCCTGATACGGGGCTCAATCCCACAACCCTGGCTGGGATCATAACCTGAGCCAAAATCAAGAGTCGGACGTTAAACCGACTGAGCCACCCAGGCGCCCCAGTTTGTCTTGTTTTTTACTATGGTATATGACGGATGAGATCAGGGAACAGACAATGGCAGTGAACTTGCCCAAGCCACCCTGGTGCCAAACCCTGCTGGCCTAGTTATGTCTTAATGTGCCTCTGAGGACACTCTCCCGAGTCCTCTGGCGCTGACTGGGGCTCATCTCAGGGCTGGGAGGTACCGGCAGAGGTGACAGTGACCACAGAGGTGACCCCCCCCCCCCCCAGCAGCTCTTTGACGCCGAGCTTGCCAGGCAGCTTCACATGCTAAGCCTCCCTGGGAAGCCTTCCACTGGGGCAGCAGCTGGCACATTGCTTCTCTAAAGGGCTGGACAGAAATACTTTGCCTTGCCGATCACACCATCTCCCTCATATCCGTTTGGCCCGGCCACTATCCCACGAGCGCAGCCAGAGCCCACGCCAGTGGGCGTGACGATGTTCCAGTAAAACTAGGACTGGTGGCTTCTCTGACCCTCCACAGGGAGCGAGAATACGCTCCCAGCCCACGTGACGGGCACAGCCAGGCTGGTCCTTATCATCTTCCTTGGCGGTCAATAAACAGGCGCTCTGGCCTGCACACCCGTCTCTTCCAAGCTTGGTTCATGTGACTTAATCACAAGGAGGCTCATTCCTCTGGAGACCCTGCCCTGTGACTTTTCCCTTCATGTTTAGGGACAAAAAGAATATCTAAAGGGGCGCCTGGGTGGCTCAGGAGGTTAAGTGTCCGACCCCTGCTCTTGACTCAGGTCATGATCTCCCAGTCTGAGACGGAGCCCCCGTGTCGGGCGCTGCACTGATAACACAGAGCCTGCTTGGGATTCTCTCTCTCCCTCTCTCTTTCTCTTACTCTCCCTCTCTCTCTCAAAATGTACTTTTAAAAAATGTAAAATTTGACCTGACTGTGAACCCTAGAAGGGACACCACTGGCATAACTGCCTATATTGGCCAACAACACAGCAGGTACTGAAAAGGCACCGCCGGGTTATTTTTACAAATTCAAATTCATCTGTCATTCTTCTGCTAATATGCTAGCATGCTGCCCCTCAATGGGGAAAAATGATTTATTAATATACAAGTGACATTTTCATAGTTAACATTTGGCAACGGTTCCTGTCTATGATTTTTGTTTGTTTCTTATAAACACACAGTACGGTTCCTTGAACAGAATGGCAAGTCAAAGTCCTCACAGTAGGACACTGATGGAAAGTGTCACTTAAAAGAAACACATATGTGAATACCATTTGGGAAAACATATTGAGGTCTAGAACGAAGATGAGATGTAACGTAAGCTTTCCACCACCCTCAGCAAGAACGCATCTCAAGGCAGCCAGCCTCACCCGGCCGTTTGCTGATCAGCAATATTCTTGACAAAGTCTAAGTATCAGACCAAAGTCACAAATAACCTTGCAACGTGCCTATGATTCTTGTTCTCTTGAAGAGAAACGTCATGAAGACAAAGTAAATGAACCCTGCTGAACTAGCTCTTCAGGATAGCTGTATTTTTTTAGTTTATTTATTTATTTTGAGAGAGAGAGAAAAAGTGAGTTGGGGAGGGGCAGAGAGACAGAGAATCCCAAGCAGGCTCCACGCTGCCAGCACAGAGCCCAGTGCAGGGCTTGAACTCATGAACCGTGAAATCATGACCTAAGCCGATACTAAGAGCCAGACACTTAACCAACTGAGCTGCCCAAGTGTCCCCAAGATGGCTATTTTTGCCATCTACCCACCCACCCAACCATCCTACAAACACAGCACAGAACAGGAAACGTTCTAGTGGGAAGACACATGACTGAAATCTACACGTTGTCAGAGGGGATGAACATTCCGGGCAAATATAAGGCAGGAGGCAGAGGCCAGTAGAAGTGGGAGGCATTATTTTTCAGAAGGCAAAGACTTTGAGGAAGTGAGGAAGCCCACCCATTCTAATAGCAAAATGGTAGAACATACATCGTCATCTACAGAGGGCTGTCTAGTTCAATCAGCCATGGACCATGCTTATGACGAACTGTTTTAAAACAGTGGAAAAAATCTCCAAGGGGGCTGCATAAGGGGGATGTGTTTAGTCTGCTAACCATTTGTGGAGACAGAATGACAGACGGGTGTTACCCCAACCAGAGGAGAGGTCTCCCTACAGAGACACGTGTTCACAGGCTGCACAGGGCGGCAGAGTGGGGTGCTTGCGGGTTTCTGCGATGAGCCACGCTGCGTACACTTCACACAATCCTCACAAAAGCCTGTGAGCTGGTCTCATCGTTCTATTCTGAGAGCTGAGAAAAGTGAGGCTGGACAGGGACAGAAATGCGCTGGTAAGCAGCACACCTGGGGCTGACCCACAGATCTGGTCCAGAGACTACTTTTTTCATGATGCCACCTTGCTTATCACACACACAAAAAAGAGCTGTTTATGTGGATGTCTGCAAAACCAGGTAACTGCAGGTGGGCACACAACACCCCCTACCCAGGGCCCAAGCCCTTCCTCCCACAGTGCTCTTCACCACCCTGTATTTTAAGGCACTTGTGGGCCATCTGTATAAGGAGCTCTTCTCTTAAAAGAACCTATCAAAGGAGAACCTGAATTGCAGAGTCAAGATCAACGGCCAAACCTTTATGAAGGAATTCTATCCGCCTCCGATGACAAATCCTCTGCTGTTCCCTCTTAGTCCTGTGTCTCTCTGAGGCTTCAGGGTTACACGAGGTCAGTAATTCCATTAAAGGACTCCATTTGTCTTAAGTATACTAGCGAGTAAGGTTCCCTTCATTTGCTAGGTGTGGGACAGAGGGCCCATTCTAGATAAACTGGCACCAGCAATACAAGTAATGAGGCCCCAATCACAGGACTACCCTAAGTAGCATGGTCATGTTCAAACCAAGGTCCGACACCAAAGTCCACACCTTAACCACCACTGGGTGTGACCTCAAGGCCAGTCCCCGATTTGCTACTGACTCTTTAGAAACAGGGAAGGATCAAAGCCAAGCAAAGCAACTAGCTAGTCAACGACATCTGAAAAGAACATTCCAATCCTGAAGGTCTTTGATCCTGCTCTCTCCTCTCTTGGGGCTTACAAAAAGATCAACATTAGTGGACTCTGACTGACGGTATGCAAGAGAGACAGGGACAGATGTTAAGGACCCAACCTTGACCAAACTGAGTCAAGCTCCTCTGAGCCCCCTCTTAACTAGGTCTTGGCCTGATGAGATCAGTTTAGCAAGAATCCTGTAAGAATGGTCCACCTTTGATATCTAATAGAGTTCCTTTT
Source organism: Hyaena hyaena (assembly GCF_003009895.1). Taxonomy (NCBI): domain Eukaryota; kingdom Metazoa; phylum Chordata; class Mammalia; order Carnivora; family Hyaenidae; genus Hyaena; species Hyaena hyaena. Next base: position 4,213,286 of record NW_024080699.1, read on the forward strand.
CATAATTTTCCATCCGCTGTCAGCCTGCCCATAAATCCTAACTATCCTTGCTGTATTCAGAGCTGAGCATCTGTCACTAATAAAACTGCTGGAATAAAACCTGTCTTGCTGTTTTCAACAAGTATGTAGTGCAAGTTCTTTGTAATATAGGACACACAGCTACTGAGTCAGACAAGCTTCCCTCTCTAGGGAATCGTCTATTTGTGTGATGATAGTAGAACTGAATTATTAAGGGCAGATTCAGCTCTCATTAAACTTCCTTTCTGAAGAGTGGGATTAAAACAAATCCAACTAGATCTTATCTTAAATCTCAATTGAAAACTATTTTATTCAGGTTAATCAATATTTTTCCTATAGGGGGGTGCCTGGGTGGCTCAGTCGGTTAAGCGTCCGACTTCGGCTCAGGTCATGATCTCATGATTCATGGGTTCAAGCCCCGCGTCCGGCTCTGTGCTGACAGCTAGCTCAGAGCCTGGAGCCTGTCTCGGATTCTGTGTCTCCCTCTCTCTCTGACCCTCCTCTGCTCACACTGTCTCCCTCTCTCTCAGAAATAAATTTAAAAAAATATTTATTTTTCCTACAGGGAAAATTTCTGATTCAATGACAAACCTGATTCTAGATTAAAGTATGCCCTTCAAGGTTTCCTAATTCTAACTGTATGGAATTTTTTTCTTCACATCTCTGTAAACTGGGCTAACAGCAATACAAACAATTGTTTTTGGTTTTTGTTTTTAAGTTTACTTTATTTTTGAGAGAGAGTGCAAGCAGGGTAGGGAGCAGAGAGAGAGAGAGACAGAATCCGAAGCAGGTTCCAGAGTCCGAGCTGTCAGCACAGAGCCTGACGCGGGGCTCTAATCCATGAACTGTGAGATCATAACCTGAGCTGAGCTGAGCTGAAGTCCGAAGTAACGACTGAGCCACCCAGGCGCCCCCAAACAATTCTTATCTACAGACATGCAAATGAATTCTACCAAGTTGAGGTTCAGTTGATTTCTGGTTGTAGAAAGAAGCCAGTTTTGCCTGCCATTTGCACATTCATTTCATTACTTCTGATCTACAAATATATCCACACCATAGGGTCGCCTTTGAACTAGCTGTAAGCACCACACTAAGTTTCCTATATATAAGTTAAATGTAATCTTTACTACTTGTTCACCCTTACATCTGTAGCGTGATGACTTTACCTTCTCTAAAAATTATTTTTTAACATTACAAAAAATATGAGCAATTGAACCACGTTTCAAATGGGCAGTCGATAAACACTTTCAAAATCTCCAAATGGTTAGAATAATTTTGGAATCTAGCAAAGTAAAATCTGCCCAATGGTTAACAGTTTTTCCATGTTTTTATTTTCACGGCTATCTGACACTTGAATTCCTTTTACCAAAACTACAATTTTTGAAACCTGTTATCAATTTAGTTTGTAGTATTTTACCAAAATGACTGAATGACTTTTATAGCTAGATGTTAATTCTTAACTTGAATTTTGTTATAATTTATATTTCAAGAAATTGAAGGGTGGGGGCACCTGGTGGTTCAGTTGGTTAAGTGTCCAACTCTTAGTTTTCGCTAGGTCATAATCTTTCGGTTCATGAGTTCGAGTCCCGCATTGGGCTTTGCACTGGCAGTGGGGAGCCAGCTTGGGATTTTCTCTCTTCCCCTCCCCTGCTTGCTCTCTCTCTGTCTAAAAATAAACTTGAAAAAAAAAAAAGAAATTGAAGGGTAAACATTAAATTACAGAAATGTACAGAGTATGATGTAAAACAACTGTTACTTATCATTGAGCCCAAAACTGTTAATATTTTGCAAGTCTGTGAAGTGTCTTTCCCCATAAAACAAAATTACAGATGAAATTTTTTCCATATCCCGTTCCATTCTCCCCACGCCACAAGATAACCACAATCATAAGTTAGCATTTTTCATTCACTCTATTATACCGTTAAAACCACATATGCCCACTTTATACACATTCCCTTCTAATGGACATTTGCGCAGTTTCAAAAATTTATCATTATAAACAAAGTTGCGGTAAACATCCTAATACTCCACTCCTTGCATACACATGTCTATTTCTTTAGGCTACTTTCTAGAAGCGCAACCACTAGGTCTTCAGATATACTCATTTTGCTAGTGGCTACACTGTTCTAAGGTGCACTTCTATCAGGAGTGAATCTTTTCCTCAAACACCTGTCATCTCTTAATTGCATCGAACTTTATAAATTCCTAATCTGATGGATATAAAGTGATCTAATTATGGGTTTAATTTGCATTTTCTGGATTACACGAAAATTTAAGTGTTATCATATGCCGAACCTTTCAGATTTCAACATCTTTGGTACATATGACAATTTCCCCTTCATAAACTGGGATGTGAATTAGTCTACAAAGCAACTTCTGCAGTTAAAAAGTGCTGGGCAGTTCTTCCAAAGATAGTTATAGGTTGGAAAACTCAAGAAACAGCATTCACTTCGGTATACTTTTACTGAACAGAACTGGGCATGGTGTATTTCATCTCCTTAACTTTTGTCTCCTTTCTTCTCCTTCCCAACTCCAACTGTGTTCAAAAGCCTCACCAATTCTGGGAATTACTGCCTGTGCTCTCTGCTGTGACCTCTCTCAAATACTTTTCCACACTACAGACTACCCAACATACACATCTACTAAATTCAGCTTCCTAGGCTTTCAGGACAAAATCTAAACCTCTTACAGCAGCACAGGAGGCCTTGCAAGATATACCACTCTCTTCTCATGAAATCTACCACCCACATGAAATCCTTTGTTCCAACCAGGCTCCAAGACTTCAAGTCCAAAATCCTTGCTCTCTCCACGCCTTCACCCACTGTTTCCCAGGTGAAACGCTCTTCTCCTTCCTTCATCACACTAGCTCACGCCCATCCCTCAAACTCCATTTGGGTTTCCCCTTCTCTGCTAAATTCTATTTCTTCCCACAAATCTGGATTCGAGGCTTCCAACAGGGTGAGATGCTGGCCCTGGGCAAACCCTCTTAACACTACAATGGTTCTCTATAGTCAGCCTCTCCCCTTCACAAATGACCCCTGCTCAAAGAGCATAGTAAGGCTCAATAAACGTTTGCTAACCAATGGAACCCTACAGTAAAAGAGCTGAGCTACGCCACTCGCTGCCACAGTGAAAGCCTCAAATTCTGGGCATTTATTTGCATCTATAGAACGAAGCACGTGGTACAAAGTTCCTTCTTCCAACCACCAGGTTCTACAATTCTTGGCCTGGAATAACCCATGTAGGTTTGCACCTCTAATAGGGGCAAGAGACCAAATCAAGCTTTCACTTTCATGCCAGAAGTGAATCATCCCACCAGCTCAAGCCTCTGGGAACGAGGGCATCCCTAACTTCTGAGAAGGGATGTTTTTACACGTTTGGGTATTTCTGTTGTGGTAGTTCACAGCGTTCCCCTTTAGACTACAGAGATCTGGGTGGAAATGGATGCAACACTCCGCATTAAAAAGAAGCTGGGGCGCCTGAGTGGCTCCAGTCGTGATCTCACCGCTGGTGAGTTCCAGCCGGCCTCGGGCTGGGTGCTGACAGCTGGGAGCCTGGAGCCTGCTTCGGATTCTGTGTCTCCCTCCCTCACGGCCCCTCCCCCGCTCATGCTCGCCCGCTCGCTCACTTAAAAATAAAACATTGGAAAAAAAAAAAAGAGCACCAAAAAGCTGAACTGCTCCTAGTTTGTGACGGTCGGAAGCAAACCCCAGACCCTGCCCAGCACGCCCTGCCTGTGGCACCAGAGCAAAACATTCTCTCCGCGCACCGGCGTCCCGCTGAGCCTGGGAAGAAGCGACAGGGCTTCCAGCCCGAGCTCTCGCAACACAGGAGGGCCCCCATCAGCCCACGATCACCCCTCGGGAGGGCGGGCTAAGAGGTCGCCGCCTTTCCCTTGGGATTCCGCGCCTCACGAAACTCTCTTCCCGGGGGTGAGAAAAGGATTACTCAAAAAGGGTCGGGGACATTGAAAATCGCGGCCGTGAGGCCCAGAGCCGCGGCAGAGAAGCAGCCCTGGCTCGGGCCGTGGGGCCTAGCCCGGGTCCCCAGCTGGGGCTTGCAATTACCTGCAGCAGACGACCGCGGAGGCGGCGGCAGCGGCGGACGGCAGGACCGTGGGAACTCCTCGCGACGCGCAACCTCAGACGAGCCACCTCGTGATGTCCGCCGTGCAGTGATTGCGGCGCTCCAGCAGGCTCCAGAATTTAATGGCCCACCGCGCTGCGGTGATTGGTGGAGCTTCGGGGTGGGCGTCTGAGAAAGCCAATGGGAGGCGGGGAGAGGCGGGGCCGGCAAGCCAAAGGGACTACAAGTCCCAGCATGCACCGGCAGAGCATCTAAGCCAGGGGCCCGCAAAGCCTGGAGGGACAGGGTTAGCAACGGAGTAGAGTTGGGGTGTCCTGGGGTGCGCAGGACCTCCTGGAGATGCAGTAATTCCAGAATGGTCCACCGAAGGATCAAAACCAGCGCGCGGATCACTTTAACCCAGTGGCTTCCAAACTCGTCACACTTTGGAATCATCTAGGGAAGCTTCAAAAGTATTGAACTCTCCTGTGTCACCCCAGACTTGTTGTGAGTTCCTTGGTCTGCACGTGTCCTGGGTTTTGGAATCTTTAAAGAGCCCCCCGGAGATTCGGATATGCAGATCCATTTAATTCTCAAGACAATCCTACGAGAGATAGGCACTATTATTGTGGCCCTGGCTTTGCAGTTAGGACGGACACTAAAGGAGGTTCCGTCACGTTAGGTAAGTTATCTTCTGAAGATCACACAGCTCTGAAGTGGTGGGGAGCCAGAACTCACACCCAGGCAGTCTGGTTTCAGAATCCTATCCTCTAAATCTCTATGCAGTGCTCTTTCTCAAATGTTTGTTTGGTATTATTATCTCACAAGAAAATGGGAGAAAGAAGAAATACTATACATACCAGTGCCACGTGGCACAGCAAATTGAATTGAATGGAATTGATATGAGGAAATAAGTGTAATCCTCCCCAAGGACATCAAGTGTAAGATCTAGGGCTACATTCATGGGTTGTCTCTTTCGATCTTATAACCTTTTCTTACAGTAAGTCATGTGTCAGCATATTGCCCTGGGCCAGCTCACTACTTTTGTAAATAAAGGTCTGTGAGAACATAGCCACGCCCACTGGTTTAGGTATTATCGCTGGCTGTTTTTGCAAACAGCGCAGAGTTGAGTACTTACACAAAAGACCAAGTGCCCCACAAAATCAAAAATATTTGCTGTCTGACTATTTACAGAGAAAGTTTGCCAACCCTGAGTTAAGTACTTCTCCACACTCATAGCTTGGAAGTGCCCATGATCTTCAGGCTCAGCTCCGTCCAAGTCTAAAACCAATTCTCATGACCACTATGCTTTCATGATCTTCCTTGTGGAGAGTGTTAGGAGGCCATTCAATCATTTATTCATTTAGTGGATGTCCCTTATGTGCCAAGTGTAGCTGAGCATTGAGAGAAATGGAAGTATGTACCTTCCCCCTTGGAAATTCACTGTCTAGTAAAAGAGGAAGAGTGTGACTCCCTCAAGTCACCCAGAATAAGTGGTGACATTTGGCTGGTTAGGTTTTCACAGATGAAATGGTATAGAAGTGGTGGCCCGATGCCAGTCATGTTTAGGCAAATGAGGTACCAGGGATAGCCCCCTCAGTCTCCCTCAGCCGCACTGAGCTCAGAATGTGGGACAAGAGAAGGGACAAGAAAGTGGAGGACCGATGGAGGTTGCCAAGGTACGTTCATCGAGTTCAAGTTCACCGAGTTCGCACGGTGCGCTCTGCCGTCCAGCTTCCTGGATTCCCATCCCATCTCCAGCACTTACGAGCTGTGTGACATGGGCAGCTTACTCAGCTTCTCAATGCCTGGGTTTCCTCAACTGTAAAATGGAAAAACAGCACCTACTTCATAAGGTCTCTCTATAAATTAAATGCCGAGGAGGAGAAGATAGGAATCTCTGACCTAGGGCACTGCCTGTGCTCTGTTACCTGTACGCAGAGTGCAGCCTGGTGTGGGAAGGGCAGCACCAGCCGGCTGCAACAGGAGGGGAGAGAGAGGCGCCAAACAATTCCAGGGTGGCGGAGGGTGGCAGGCTTCCTGTCAGCATATAGGCATGGGGACACCCCCCTCAAATGTCCCCGGCAGAATTCTCACAAGGAAAGGCAGGCACAGTGTGAAACTCAGAGCTTAGTGAGGCTCAAATCAGATATAAATATGTGATACCACAAGAATGCGGCAGATAACCCAGTCACCAGAGGTAAGAGCACTGAGAGGAGCCATTTCAGATTCCGTCTGTTTGTATCTAATAGTAGGAGACCACGTGAGAGATTAAGATTATAAAGCAATAAGAGTTGGAGAGAGCATGAAAGGAATTGGTTAAGTTCAGAGCAGGGTTGCTTCACCTCAGCACGACTGATCTTTGGGGCCAGGTAATTCTTTGTTGTGGGGGGAGGTAGGGGGGCTGTGTCGCACCTTAAGTGTTGTTCGTGTCCCTGGAGGCTACCCAGAGCACCCTCCCTTCATGTAGTGACAACCAGAGATATCTCTAGACATTGCAAGTCTCCCCGGGGGGAGGAGGGGCAAAATCTGTGCACACACACCTGCCTCCATGTTGAGAACCACTGCTTGAGAGACGGATAGGGCTCAACATGTCAGTCAGTCATTCTGTTTGATGTGATGGTTAAAGGCATGGACTCTGGATCCAGACTTCCTGGGTTTCAATTCCATCTCTGCCACTTCCTGGCTGTGGGATCCTAGACCGTCACTTCACTTCTCTGTGTTTCATAGAGTTGTTGTAAAGTTCAAGTGAATTGATACACAAGATGAAAAAAACTCAGAACAGAGTCTAGCTAAGTGTCAGCTATTTATTGAGGACATGGTAAGTGACAGGCACTAGCCTGAGCCCTGACGATCCCCACGGTCAATTGTCCCCACCACAGAGAGGCTGACCTTTTTTTTTAAATGTAAATATTTCAATTGAAGTATGTAAGGGGTAAACTGAGGCAGGCACAAAACAAGATGAGTTTATTTGGGAATAGCAGAGGAATTGCAGTTTGAGACAAGCAAACTGCCCCAAGCCACAGGGGAGTCCATTGAGGGTTTGGGGTAGGTTGTATTTGGGGGCAGGGAATGTAAAGAGGGGTTCAGCCAGAAGTCAATTAGAATCAAACTCAAATGGAGACCAGCTTCGAAAATGAAGGGGTTCAGGACAGCCCCCACCCTCCCAGAATGTGCCACTTTGTTTTGTTTTGTTTTTTTAATGTTTACTTATATATTAGAGAGAGAGAGTTTGTGCATGAGCAGGGGAGGGGCAGAGAGAGAGGGAGAATCTGAAGCACGCTCCAGGCTCTGAGCTGTCAGCACAGAGCCCGACGTGGGGCTCAAACTCATGAACTGCGAGATCATGACCTGAGCCAAAGTCGTACACTCAACTGACTGAACTACCCAGGCGCCCCTGCTCCTCTTCTTATGTGAAATGCATCCGTTTCTCTGAAGTCCAGACCCTTGCTCCTTTTCCTTAGTTCAGGATGACCTGTGTTTTGCTTGTCTTCAGAATTTCCATGCCTGTGTGGATTTCCAGTACATCCTACACTATGAAACATGAGTTTCTCCTGTTAACCTGTCTTCTGTCAATTTGATTCTAGAAGGACCTTTGAGGGGACCAGAATTTTTGCTCCCTGACCTAGTAAACTATATGTAACATAAAATTTGCCAGTTAAACCATTCTTACGTGTACAGTTCAGTGGCATGAGTCACATTCACGTGGCTGTGCAGCCTATCCACTTCTGAAACTTCTTCCAAAATCAACTTAAAAACCATACCCGTCTTCCTTGAATAAAATCCTACCTGGCTAACGTCATCTGACTCCTGCTTATTCCCATGACCTCGCTTCCTGCCTCAGGACTCACTGCACTGCGGCTGACCCAAAATAGCACAGAAAAGCCTGTTTATAGCCTTTCACCCTGCTTTACTATCTCTATACATTTCTTAATTTCCTGTCCTAGCTCTCCAATAGAACTGAAGAGCAAGGGCCTAGTCTCCCTTATTTATTTCTATACCCCAGTGCCCCAAACAGTAGCTGCCATGAAATAGGTACTTAATAAATATCAGTTGAATTAAAAGGCACAATAAAGGTACCTGCAGGTTGCTGTGGTCCTGAACGCATAGGGATGGGGGTGAGGGAGGGGTGCCATCTCTTCCTGGTTGTTTATGAAGGATTTCCAAGCAATCAGTAAACATTTACTTAACTCTGTGGTAGACAGTATTCTTAGAATGGCCCCCCAAATAACCCTTACTCATGTGTAATCTCCTCCTCGTTCAGGATGGGTGAAACCTCTGAATATGATGTGTTAAAAAGGAAATGGCAGATCCAAAATGGAGTCGCTTATGCTAAGCTCCGCATACCAGACCAAGACTTCATGCCTAACCTAATTGCAGCTTCAGCCTTTCCCAAGAGTGGAATTTTAAGCCAATCGGCCCGGAATTTCCTGATCTACACTAAGGAAGTACTCTGCATGATGGACTCCTACCCTTCCCACCCGCACAACACCTCCTGCCCTCCAAGAAAAGTGACCTTGCCTGAAACAGTGTTTTCTTTTCTTTTGCCAATAACTTCCTTGTCCCACCCATTTCTGCCTGTAAGTCTTCATTTTATACAACTCTTCTGAGCCCCTTTCTACTTGCTAGCAAGATGCTGTCTGATTCATAAATCGTTGAATAAAGCCAATTCCATCTTGAAATTTACACAGTTGAATTTTGCCTTTTTAACATCGCATATCGCTCTCATGGTTATGCTATATGGCAAAAGGGAGATTATCTTGGGCGGGTGAGCCTGCTCTAATCATGCAAGCCCTTCAAAAGCAGTTGCCTCTGGCTGGTGGTAGAGATTCATGTCTGATAAAGATGAAGGCACATCACAGTAGCTGCTCAATAATTGCTCATTTTCATCTTCATTTATCCCCATTGCACTTTCTAGATTAGTCTTACAACCATCTTGCATCCTGCCCCCTACACTACCAGACCACTGACACTTTTAGATCTTAACACTTCTGGAAGATCGCCTCTCTGTCCTAACCTTACTGTGGCCTTCAGGGCCCTCCATGAGCTGGCTCCCCAGCTCCCTCTCCAAGCTCACCTCACCACCTGCCCCCTCACCCCCTCCTTGCCACCCGCATTGGCCTCTTGGTGACACTCAGACATGCCCATCTCATTTCTACCACAGACTCTTCCATTTGCCTTTTCCTCTGCCTGAAAGGCTCTTCCCACTGAATTCCAAGACTTTTTATTTTTTTATGTGTATTGTGAAATATAACAAGTGTACAGAAAAGTGCATAAAAACATGTATATATAATTGAAAGAATAATTATAAAACAAAATCACCCATGCACCACCTAGGTCAAGAAATAAAATGTCACCAACACCTCAGTGGTCCCCCCCTGCCCCACCATATGCCCCAACCTGGCAGAAATTCCTCCCCCACCCTCCAGACACTGACCCTGTCATTACGGATGGGGTTTTGGGGTGATGGTGGGGTTCAGAGCTGACAACCAAGAAAGAATTCTTGAAGACATCTTCGGTGCAAAAAGGTGATTTTATTAAAGTACGGGGACAGGACCCATGGGCAGAAAGAGCTACACAGGGGCTGTGAGGAAGGACTGGTTATATGGTGTGGAGTTGGAGGAGGTAAAGTAAGGAAGAAGTTTCTTAAAGAGATTTCCATAGGTTAAAGAAGACTTATAGATTATAGGAGAGGCCTAGCTATTGTCAAGCTAAGGTTGTTTTTCTCTCTAGCAAAGCATTAGTATTAAGACAGTAAGGAGTTCCTGGAGATCAGGCTAATAATAAACTTGCCCTTTTCTCATAATATTACTAAGATATTTGTAAACTGATGGAGACTCAATTAGTTTAACCATTTGTTTTCTGTCCTTTCCTTTGTTCTTAAGCAGCTGGGAGTGCCTGGGGAATATCACACAGAGCCCACCTGGGGGCAGTTCGTGGGGTGTTAGCTTGCCTTATGCTCCCTCATAAGTTATGACCATTATTTCTTTGCATTTCTTTATACGGTTAGCATCTAAGTTTGTGTCTTTAAACAATATAATTTGATTTCACTTCCTGCCCTCCAAGAAAAGTGAATCATTGAATTTACACAATTGGGATCATACTGTTATTTTATGCCTTGTTTCTTTATTTAAAAATACTTTTTAATATTCATTTGTTTTGAGGAGAGAGAGAGAGAATCCAAAGCAGGCCCTGCGCTGCCAGCACAGAGCCCAGTGTGGGGCTCAATCTCATGAACTGTGAGATTGTGACCTGAGCCAAAATCAAGAGTCAGACTCCTAACCGACTAAGCCATCCAGGCACCCCCTTTTTTTTTTAATTTGTATTAGTGGGGCACCTGGGTGACTCAGTCAGTTAAGCACCAACTTCAGCTCAAGTCATGATCTCCCATTTCATGAGCTTGAGCCCTACGTCAGGCTCTGTGCTGACAGCTCAGAGCCTGGAGCCTGCTTCGGATTCTGTGTCTCCCTCTCTCTCCACCCCTCCCCCACTCGCACTCTGTCTCTCTCTCAAAAATAAATACTAAAAAAAATTTTTTTAATTTTTATTGAAGTACAGTAGAAATAAAATGTTATATTAGCTTCAGGTATACAACATAGTGGTTTGACAGGTCTGTACAATGCATAATGCTGTTTTTTATTAAAGTATAATTAACATACAATTTTGTATTAGTTTCAGGTATACAGCATATTGATTGAACAGTTTTATACATTACTCAGTGCTCATCATGATAAATGTCACCACCGTACATTATTACAATAATACTGACTATATTCCTTATGCTGTACTTTTCATCTCTGTGATTTATTTGTTTTATAACAGAAAGTTTGTACCTCTGAATCCCCTTTATCTATCTTACCCAGCCCTCCACTCCCCTGCCTTCTGGGAGCCATCCCTTTGACTCTTCGTATTTAATAAATAGTCTGTTTGGTTTTGTTGTTGTTTTTGTTTCTTTGTTCATTTGTTTTGTTCTTTAGATTCCACACAAAAGTAAACACCATATGGTACTTGTCTTCCTCTGTCTGACTTATTTCACTTACATGACTTGCTTCTTTTTGTAAATGTTATGTATAAGACAGTCTTCCCCCACGGCTGCTTATGGAAGTAGCTCATTCATTTCACTGCGGCATCTTACGTACTATTATTTCATGAGAAGTCCTCTTTCTCCTGTTAGCGAACATCGGGGCCATTTCCAAGTTGGAGCGATGCTCTCGTGAATATTATTATTTACGTGTCCTGGGGCACACATACATGAGTTTCTCTTAGGTAAATGTCTAGGAACACACAGGATAAGTGACTTTTCAACTTTTCTTTACAAACCCAAACCTGTTTCCAAATGGGTTGTCCCACTTCACATTCCCACTAGCCATGTTTGCAAACCTCATTTGCTCCACAACCCCACCCACACTTAGTTTTGTCAGACTTTTACCAATGTCATAGGTTTATAATGGCATTTCGTTTGGGGTCTTTAATCCACTTGGAACTGATTTTTGTATAGTGATTGAGGTATTTCCTCACTTACTTCAGCGTCAAATGTCATTTTCTCAGAAAGGCTCCCCCGAATATTAAATAACATACACCTCCCTCCCCCTCCCCGACACCCTTCCTCTAGGGTTCCATCTATCACTCACCATCCTCTTACCTGGTTTTCTTTTTCTTTTTTTTTTTTTTTAAGATTTTGTTTGTTTGTTTTGATGCTTATTTATTTTTGAGAGAGAGCTAGCGCAAGGAAGGGGCAGAGAGAAGGAGACAGAGGATCCAAAGCAGGCTCCATGCTGACAGCAGAGAGTCCAAAGCCGGACTTGAACCACAAACCATGAGATCATGACCAGAGCTGAAGTTGGACGCTGAACTGACTAAGCCACCCAGGCACCCCTGGTTTTCTTTTTCTTAACTTCCAACATTGTATTCTATATTTATGTCTCTGGTAACACTGTATTTTTTATTTATTTGGTGGAGCGATGTTTCTTTTCTTCACAGATACCAGCTATGTTCTAAAGGCTTTGCACATATTTTTTTAATCCTTACAATAACCCCATGAGGAGCAGCCCTATATGGTGGATACTATTAGTAGCCCATTCTATAGATGAAGAAACTGAGGCTGGGAGAGATTAACAAACATGCTCGAGGTCACACAGCTGATAAGTGGCAGAGCCAGGCAATAATGTGGGAGCCCACTGTTTATTGTACGGTTCTCCACTAGAATGTGAGCTCCAGAAAGGCCAAAGCTGTGCAGGTTTTGCTTATCTTCGACCCTCTGATGCTCAGATAAATGCCTGGTAAACAGGAAGTCCTCAGCATGTACTTGTTGAATTGCCTTGGAAAAGCCCCTCTCTAAGTTCTTTTTAAGAGCTAGATGTGGTATCTGGAATTCATCTTCCGAATTGTGGTGGGTGTCGACTTGTGCTCAGGTCATGATCTCATGGCTTGTGGGTTCAAGCCCTGCGTCAGGCTCTGTGCTGACAGCTCAGATTCTGGAACCTGCTTCAGATTCTGTGTCTCCCTCTCTCTCTCTGCCCCTCCCCCCCCAAATAAATAAACATTAAAATTTTTTTTAAAAAAGAATTTTTTTAAATGGAGAGATTTTTAAGTGGAGAGATTATAAATCTGGTTATTTCTCATTCCCTGTAAATCATATTGCCTTAGAGTGCTGCCTCAATGAAGGCTAAGCTACTTAGCCTTGGCACTATTGACATTTTAGGCTGGATAATTCTTTGTGTAGGAGACTGTTGACGTGTGTATTATATGATGTTTTTAGCAGCACCCCTGACCTCTACCACCAGACACCAGCCTCCCCTCCCCCAACTGTGACACTTCACATGTCTCCAGGCAGTGCCACACGTCTAGGAATTGTCATAGATCAGTTCCCTAGAAGCAAAGCCTGAGAGATGATTCTAGTGCTAGCGAGCCGCAGAGGGCTTGCTCTCAGGACAAACCTGGAAGAGAGTGTTGGAAGGGGACAGGGCAAGGGAAGAGGGTCTGCAAAGATGTGGGTTCAGGAAGAAGTGGGCCTTAGCCTGATCCCATGAAGAGCTCGGAAGTACAAATTTACCACAGAGGCGTTTCTACCCAGAGGCAAGATTCACTAAGCTGTTAGTTCCCACATCAGCCAGTCACTGGCTGTGGAGCGAAAGTGGGACTTCCCAGGCATCTCCTGGCAAGGCAAGACGGGAGTTTAGCCCATGGCAGAGTGGGAACTGAGCAAGGCACCAAGAATACCCATTACACTGGAACCATCCCAACTTACATGTGACCCTAAGTCAGGTGTATATGATAGTTTTATGGTTGTACTAGTCTGTTTATTTGTTTTGAATAGACTTTATTTTTTTTTTTTTTTTTAGAGCAGGTTTGGTTTGGTTTGGTTTGGTTTGGTTTGATTTGGTTTTTGACCCTGGGATCAAGACCTGAGCCAAAATCAAGACTGAGCCCCCCAGGCGCCCCTTTTAGAGCAGTTTTAGATTTACAGCACAACTGAGCAGAAAGTACAAGGTGTTTCCATATATGTCCCCTATCACCCACGTGCAAGGAGCCTCCCCAACTATCAACATCTTGGTCCATTTACTACAATCGATGAACCTTCGCTGACACATCATTTTCACCCAACGTCCACGGTTTACATTAGGGTTCACTTCTGGGGTGATACATTCTATGGATTTTGACAAATGTGTGACATGTAGCCACCACTATACTCTACAGATTAGTCTCGCTCCCCTAAAAATCCTCTGCACTCTGCCTGTTCATCCCTTTTCTCCAAACCCTGGCAACCAATGGTCTTTGTCCTGTCTCTATGATTTTGCCTTTCCCAGAATGTCATATACTTGAAATCCTACAGTATTTAGCCCTCTCAGATTGGCTTCTTTTTTTTTTTTAAGTAATCTCTACACCCAATGTGGGGCTCAAACTCATGCCCCCCAGGTCAAGAATCTCGTGCTTTACCGACAGAGCCAGCCAGTCACCCAAACTATCTTCTCTCACTCAGTAATACGCATTTAAGGGTCTTCCATGGCTTTTCATGGTTTGAGAGCTCATTTCTTTTTAGCGCTGAATAATATTCCATGGCCTGGATATACAAGGGTTTATTTATCCATTCATCTACTAAAAGACATGTTGGTTGTTTCCAAGTTTTGGGAATCGTGAAGAAAGCCACTGTAAACATCCGTGTGTGGATTTTGTGTGGCTGTAAGTCTTCAGCTCACATGCGGAAAGACCAAGGGGCGCAACTGCGGCTACATATGGCGACAGTATGTGTAGTTTTGTAAGAAACTGCCCAAGAGTCTTTCAAAGTTGCTGTACTGCTCCATCCTGCGTCCTCTCCAACAATGAATGAGACTTCTTATTCTACATCCTCACATGCACGTGGTGTCATCAGTGTTTGCGATTTAGGGCATTCTAACAGGGGTGTAGTGGTATCTCACTGTTTTAATTTACAGTCCTCTAATCCACATGATATGGAATATCTTTTTATATGTTTATATACCAACACTCTATCTCCTCTAGCAAGGTGTCTGTTCAGGTCTTTTGACCATTTTTTAAAAATTGTGCTCTTCATTTTCTCCTTGTTGCCTTTTAAGAGTTCTTTGTGTATATTGGAAGTCCTTTATTAAATATGTCTTCTGCAAATATTTTCTCTCCGGCTGTGGCTTGTCCTTCTCATTCTCTTGATTTATTTATATATTTAAAAAGTGTTCTCCTGAACATGGATGAACCTTGAAAACACTATAAGTGAAAGGAGCCAATTACAAAAGGCCATATTGGGGGCACCTGGGTGGTTCAGTCAGTTGAACATCTGACTTCAGCGGAGGTCAGGATCTCACAGTCTGCTGTAGGTGGGTTTGAGCCCCGCATCGGGCTCTGTGCTGACAGTTCAGAGCCTGGAGCTTGCTTCAGATTCTGTGTCTCCCTCTCTCTGCCCCTCCCACACTTGTGTTCCATCTCTCTCTCTCTCTCTTTAAATAATAAACATTTTTTTTTAAAAAAAAGGGCATATTGCCTCATTCCATTTGTATGAAATGTCCACTAGGCAAATCCATAGTGGTTTCCAAGGGCTGGGAGAAAATGAAGAGTGACTGCTGACAGGTACAGTTGTCTTTGAGGGGTGATGAAAATGTTCTAAAAATAGATATTGGTGTTGAATGCAACAACTGGGGATATACTACATGTCACTTTACACTTTAAATGAGTGATGTTTGTGGTATATGAATTACATCACAATGAAATTGTTACTTTTTAAAGTTTGTACTATAGAGCTAAGAGGTATAAAAATTTTAGCCGAATATTTTTGGGGCGCCTGGCAGGCTCAGTTGGTGGAGCGTGCAACTCTTAGTCTCAGGGTTGTGGGTTCAAGCGTCGTTGGGTGTGGAGAATATTTAAAAATAAAATCTTTGAAAAAATTTTTACTGAATATTTTCTCTTGACAATTCTACTATTTTTTTAAATTTTTTAGTGTTTGTTTATTTTTGAGAGACAGAGAGAGACAGAGCACAAATAGGGGTGAGGCAGAGAGAGAGGTAGACACAGAATCTGAGGCAGGCTCCAGGCTCCGAGCTGTCAGCACAGAGCCTGACGCAGGGCTCGAACCCATGAACCGTGAGATCATGACCTGAGCCACACAGGCACCACCAATTTATTTTTTTTTAAGTTTTTAAATTTATTTTCAGAGAGAGAGAGAGAGAGAGAGAGAGCAAGTGGGGGAGGGGCAGAGAGAGAGAGAGTCCCAAGCAACACAAAGCCTGACTTGGGACCTGAAGTCACAAAACTAAGGGATCATGACCTGAGCCAAAACCGAGAGTTGGACACTTAACTGACTAAGCCACTCACATGCCCCTCTAGACATTTTTAATAAAAAGCTGAGTTTCAGCAATGCTTGGTGTCCCTCATCATAAGGGAAATACAAATCAAAACCACACTGAGATACCACCTCACGCCATCGGAGTGGCTAAAATTAACAAATCAGGAGACTATAGATGCTGACGAGGATGTGGAGAAACGGGAACTCTCTTGCACTGTTGGTGGGAATTCAAACTGGTACAGTCGCTCTGGAAAACAGTGTGGAGGTTCCTCAAAAAATTAATAATTGAACTCCCCTATGACCCAGCAACACCACTGCTAGGAATTTACCCAAGGGATACAGGAGTGCTGATGCATAGGAGCACATGTACCCCAATGTTCATAGCAGCACTCTCAACAATAGCCAAAACATGGAAAGAGCCTAAGTGTCCATCAACGGACGAATGGATCAAGAAGAAGTGGTTTATCTATACCATGGAATACTACATGGCAATGAGAAACAATGAAATCTGGCCATGTGTAGCAACATGGATGGACCTTGAGGGTGTTATGCTGAGCGAAATAAGTCAGGCAGAGAAAGACAGATACCATATGTTTTTAACTCATATGTGGATCAGGAGAGATTTCACAGAAGACCATGAGGGAGGGAAAGGGAAAAAAATAGTTATGGAGAGGGAGGAAGGCAAACCATAAGAGACTCTTAAATACTGAGAACAAACTGAGGGTTGATGGGGGGTGGAGCAGAGGGGCAAATGGGTGATGGGCAAGGAAGAGGGCACTTGTTGGGATGAGCACTGGGTGTTTTTTTTTTTTTAATAGTTTATTGTCAAGTTGGTTTCTATATAGAGCACTGAGTGTTATAGGGAAACCAGCTTGACAATAAACTATATTAAAAAAAAAAAGTTGAGTTTCAGGTCAGAAAATGACTTCCACGTTTACATAATTTCATCCTTCAAAACTGCCTTCAATCCTTTCTGGAACAAGACTGGGAGTAAATCAAAAAGATAAAGACAGAAATACCTGATTCATGTTTGCATCCTCCAAGTGTCTTGACCCTTGGCGGTTGAGACATTTTCATAGGTGCCTTTGCAGCATATTTTCAGAAGCAGGAGTAAAACCGAGAATGTCATGTTGGGGTCCATCCCCAGGGGTTACAAGTCACATGTCCCACTCTGCTGAGTCTTGGGGAAGTACTCTTCGTTACCCACACAAACAGTCAACATCTCCTTTGGGCCAGTAAGCACTTCTTAGTCATCTGGCAGAAGCACTTCAGAACCTTTGACTGTCATGTGATGATGTGGACTGGTCTGGGTCAGGTGACTTACCTGGATTAATTCAGCTCAGTGGAGCCAAGATTTCCTTTGAGCTGTGTCCCTGGTTAAGCCTCTCCTCCTGTTGATCTGCCCAGAATGTCATACCTTAGAGTGTACTGATAGGCGGGTTGACAACGAGGTCTTAGACTCTCAGAATCAAAAGGCACCTCGGAGGATGCAGTGTGAGTGGAAACAAAATGTATGACCCAGAAGCTGTCTGGGCTACCTTGCATGAGGGGCTCCACCACCATGGGCCCTCCACCCTTTCTCACCTTGAAAACGAGAGAGTTGAATTCAATGATCCCTCAGACCTCTTCCCACTTGAATAGGTCACCTGGCCTCGGGCTCCCCAAACTCTTGGTTTTCTCAGATCAGTACAGTTTTTACAAACATTCTCAAACGGACCCGGGGCATTTTCTTTTTGTTTTACAAGGAAGGGCAATGAAAACACAACTAGTATTACTGCCAATTTTCTATCACATCATTTTCGGAAAGGAAGGATATATTTTAAAAAGTAGGAAGGACATAATCTCAGAATGAAAGTCCTTGTTAAGAAAAGGGTGGGCAATGTAAACACTGTGTACTGGGTTTGTCTTCCTCATTCTTAAAAACAGCTTTATCAAGATATAATCTACATATCATAGAGTTCATTCATTTTAAGTGCACAATTCAATAATCTATTGTAAATGCATAGAGCTGTGCAACCATCCCCACGATCTAATTTTAGAATATTTCCATCACCCCCAAAAGATACCTTATGCCCATTTGCAGTCGCTCCCCATTCCCACCCCCCAGGTCTGGGCAACCACGATTCTACTTTCTGCCTTTATAGATTTGCCTATCCTGGACGTTTAATATAATGGAATCGTATATTACATGGCCTCCTCTGTCTGCCTTCTTTCACTCAGCATAATATTGTCAAGGTCTGTCCATGGTGTAGCATGTATGAGTACTTGATTTGTTTTTATGGCTCGATAATATTTTATTGTAAGGATATACCACATTTTCTTTATCCATGAGCATTTGGGTCATTTCCATTTGTTGGCTATTATAAATCATGCTGCTAGGAACATATTTTTCAACAAGTTTTTGTGTGCAATGTTCGTATACAAGGTTTTTCTTTTTCTTATAGTTTTTAATTCTCTTGGGTATATACCTACGAGCGGAATTGCTGGATGTAGCAGGCATAATAATGGCCCCCTAACGATGTCTACATCCTAAGCCCCAGAACCTGTCCCTATGTGTTCTTATGTGTTAAGAAACTTTGCAGGCAGGATTAAGGATCTTGACATGAGGGGCAGCTGGGTGGCCTTATAAGTTAAGCATCTGACTTTGGCTCAGGTCATGATCTCACAGGTGATGAGTTTGAGCCTCACATGGGGCTCTGCACTGACATGTCCAACAGTACAGAGCCTGCTTGTACTGCTTGGGATTCTTCCTCTCTCTCCTTCTCTCTCTGACCCCCCCCCCTCCCTCTCTCTCTCTCTGTTAAAATAAATAAACTTTTTTTTAAAAAAAGGATCTTGAGATGAGAAAATTATTTTGGATCATCAAAGTGAACCAATATAATCACAAGGATCATTATAAAGGAAGGATAGATCATTATATCTATCACTATAAAAGATAGAAAGTGTCAGGAGGTGCAGCATGAGAAAGATTCTGGCGACTGTTGACTGTGGAGACGGAGAGAGGCCAGGGCTCAAGGAATACAGGTAGCCTCTGGAAAAGGCAAGGACCTCCCCACTAGGGCCTCCAGATGGAACATAGCTCTGCCAGCAACTTGATTTTAAACCAGTGAGACCCATTTTGGACTTCTGACCTCCAGAACTATCAGAGAATATGTTTTTGTTATTTTAAGCTGTCGAGATAGTGGTAATTTGCTACAGCAGCTGCAGGAAACAAATACACTGAGCTATAAGGTAATCCCAGCGTCACTTCCCAGTGTCACTTTTCCAATGCTAACGGACCCATTTAGGGAAGCATCAGTGGATGGAATTAAGAGCACAATTTGCCAGGTGTATGGGTTCAAATCCAGCTCTACCACTTATTATATGTCATCCTGAGTAGGTTTTTTAGAAGTTGTGTATTCCTGGGGCACCTGGGCGGCTCAGTCGGTTGAGCGTCCAGCTCTTGATTTCAACCCAGGTCATGGTCTCACACTTCGTGGGATCAAGCCCCACGTCAGGCTCTGGGCTGACAGTGCGGACCCTGCTTGGGATTCTCTCTCCCCCTCTCTCTCTTTACCCTTCCCTTGCTCTCTCTCTCTCTCTCAAAATAAATAAACATTTAAAAATAAACAGAAGCTATGCATTCCTCAGCTTCCCCATCTATAAAATTGGGTAAATAAAAACAAGTTTATTGCATTCTGTTATGAGGATTAAATGAATGTGTTGAATCCGACTTAGTATAACACCTGCTATATGAGAAGCCCTACACAGTATCATTTACCCTTGTCATTATTCACATGGTCTTCCCCAAACAAAGAAATAGTAATAGCTTGTCCCAGAAGTGAAACCAAAAGTCTATTTAAACCTTTCAAAAGATTTTTTTTCCTCCCAGAAACCTTATTAAAATTTCCAAGTTCTTAAACTCAAGTTTCACTAGAACTCAAGTTTCCCCTAGAACTCAAGGTAAAGTTTCAAGAAAGTCCCCTCCTTTGAGAATTATCTTTGAGAAGAACACTTTGCCCCAGGCTCCTAGCTGTGGAAGACATCAGAGCCCTACAATGCCCTCGGCAATTCTGGTCCCCTCCAAGACATCATGCTCAGAAATCACTGCTTAGTCCGTGGACAACAATCTGGTATGTGCTTTTATCCAGTCCCTCAAAGCATTGTAAGCACCTCACAAGTGTTGGCCGAATACCAAATAAATAAACGAAAGGGAGTTGAGTGGGAGAACCCTCTAGTTCACACTTCTAGTGACCTTTCCGGAACAGATGGAGCCCCTTTTATGACTTATGGATATAAAAATTGGAGAACTAGAATAACTTTGGGGGTGATATGGCACAGGACCCTGCGTTCTGCAAATTTAAAAAATGAGAGACTGAAGGCAACATGCCACCTAAGAGTATCTAGCAAGGACTTGAAGACAGCTCTTCCAGTTTCTAGAACAGATGCCTTTCCAGATGTTGCTATCAATGAAGGGAATCTAAGACTTTGGACTGAATGGGGTGATCTCGAGTCATGCCCTCAGAATCACTTGTTGAATCAAGTTCCCGGTATCTTTGTTTCATTTTCTTATACTTCTGCAAATAAAGCTTTTTTTTTAATTTTAGGGTTCAGTAAATCAAAGAAATTCTATCAGTGCTATCTCTTCTTACCTCTTCTATCTTCAGCCCCAGTGAGCATGAAAAGACATTGGCAAAAGCCACTAATATCTTTGGTAGGTATCCTGGCACCCATGACTTCCCCAAACTGGGCCTGAATTGCACAAATAGTAAGACTGGCCTGTGATGGTCAGCAAAACACAGAGACAATAATTAACATGAATTCAAAAATAAAAAAGAGTTAATAGGTCAGAGTTACTCTTTTTCTTTCTTTCTCTACAACAAAGCACTTGGTTAAATATGAGACTGCTGACTGAAGAAATAAAAAAGTCAAAACAGGAAATGATAAATGGCTAACGAAGCACTATATTAAAATTAAAAAAAGGCTCCAGGATAACCTTCACGCTTTCAGAAATGAGTAGACAGAAGTTGACTCCATGAAAAGTTTTGCAGAGTCTATAAACACATTCAACATTCATTCTCTTAGGAATACTTTATGTGAATAAACTCCCAGGGCCCCTTACTTTCCTTTTATCATTCAGTGAAGGAGTAACTTTATCCCATGCATAGATTCATATATGAGATAATGTCAAGATACAGACCTATTTCACCTATCTTTTAAAAACATAATCTTAACACTTATCACCCTAAGTAATTCCTTAATATCACCAAAATCCAGTCATTATTCAAATTTCCCCAGCTTGCTTGCTTTCTCATTCTTTCTTTCTTTTTCTTTCTTTCTGTTTTTTGTTTTTGTTTGTTTGAATCAATATCCAAGTAAGAGCCCTACAGAGATACATAGGAATCTATAGGTCTCCGTCTGTGTCTCTCTGTATCTTTCATTTCTGCTACAGTTTTGTTTTTTATTTTTAAATGTGTTTGTTGACGGGAACACCTGGGTGACTCAGTGGGTTGACCATCTGACTTCAGCTCAGAGCCTGGAGGTTGCTTCGGATTCTGTGTCTCCCTCTCTCTGCCCTTCCCCCACTCACATTCGCTTGCTCTCTCTCTCTCTCTCTCTCTCTCTCTCTCTTTTTCTTTCTCAAAAATAGACGTTAAAACAAATTTTTTTGAATGTGTTTTGTTTGAGGGGTGCCTGGGTGGCTCGGTCGGTTAAGTGTCCGACTTCGGCTCAGGTCATGATCTCACGGTTCATGGGTTCGAGCCCCTCATTGGGCTCTGTGCTGACGGCTAGCTCAGAGCCTGAAGACTGTCTATGGATTCTGTGTCTGCCTCTCTCTCTGACCCTCCCCGGCCCCCGGCTCACTCTGTCTCTCTCTCTCTCTCTCTCAAAAATAAATAAAACATTTAAAAAAATTTTTTTAAATGAATGTGTATGTTTGAGGAAATCAGTTTGTCCTATAAAGTGTCTCTCATTTTGGACTGTGCTGATTATATCTCCCTGGTGTTAACATGTTCCTCCCCTAAAACTTAATAAGACTCTAATTTTTGATGAGAATGTTTCTTCAGGAAGCACTCCATGCCTGGTTACCTCTCTCTCTTTTTTAAGTAACAGCTTTATTGATGTACAATTCACATGCCATAAAATTTACTCTTTTAAAGTATACAGTTCTGTGGTTTTTACCATATTCATAAAGTTTTACTACCAATACCATTATTTAATTCTGAAATTAGATAGAATTTCATCATCCAAGAAAGAAACCCCATACGGATTGGCAGTCACTCCGCATTCTCCTCCACCTCCACCCCCTGCAAACACGAATCTACTTCCTGTTGCTGTGTGTTCCTATTCTGTACATTTCAACATTACAGTTGACCTTTGAACAAACAATGCAGGGGTTAGGGGCGCTGACCCCCTCCATGCAGATAAAACTTCATGTGTAAGCTTTGACTCCCCCAAAACTTGGCTAGTTATAGTCTACAGTTGACTGGAAGCCTTACTGATAACACAGAGTTGCTTAACACATATTTTATATGTTATATGTATTGTATATTGTATTCTTATAATAAAGCAAGAGAAAAAATGTTATTAAGAAAATCATAAGAGAAAATAAATTTATAGTATTGTACTGTACCTTTTTTTTTTTAATCCGTGTAGACATGGACCTGTACAGTTCAAATCTACATAGATCAAGGGTCAGCTGTAATGGAATAAGGCAGTATGTGGGTTTTTTTAATGTTTATTTATTTTTGATAAAGAAAGAGTGCGAGCAGGAGAGGGGCAGAGAGAGAGAGAGACACAGAATCTGAAACAGGCTCCAGGCTGAGCTGTCAGCACAGAATCCGACACAGGGCTCAAAACCACGAACCTAAGCCAAAGTCAGATGCTCAACTGACTGTGCCGCCCAGGTGCCCCGGGTAGTATGTGTTCTTTTGTGTCTGAATTTTGTTAAGCACTTAGCAGAATGTTTTCAAGTTCATCTGCATTGTAGCATGTATCAATACTTGTTATGGCTGAATAATATTTCGTTGTATGGCTATACCACATTTTTAATCCATTCAACAGTTGATGAATATTCGGGTTGTTTCCATTCGTCTATTAGGAACAGTGCTGCTATAAACAGTCGTGCACAAGTTTTGTCTGGACATGTTTTCAAGACTCCTGGGTACACTAAGGAGAAGACTTTCTGGATCATTACTAAAACCTGTTTAAGTTTTTTTGCAGCTCTTTTTGTTCTTCGGGTGTCTATCTAGGAGAATGTGCAGGCAAATTATTTTGTTTTAAAGTCACTTGAAATAGTTTGTGTGGCCACAACTCAATACACAGATTTTATTTCATTTTTGCTTTTGATTTGAGAGATTTCTATTTTTAATTTAGTGTTATATGAAGTATTTATTGGGCTCCCCACATTCCTTCTTTGCTCTGTTCCCTAATAATCCACCGACAAGGGATTGGGCGGGCTCAGGTGAGGAGGAAAGCCGAGTCCAGGGATGTCCCAGCAACAGTCAGGGCTCAAACAAGGTAAGAGGCCCAGCAGATCAGCGGCCTGGCAGCTGGGGCCTCAGAAAGGAAGGTGGCTGAGTTGGCCAGTGACAAAGCAGAACCAGGAGACACTTACATGAAGCGGGATTGAGCAAATACATAAATATGGAATATTGGGAAGCAGGGTTCTCATCATCAGGAAAAAGAGTTACCAGTCTTAAAAGGGAGAAATCTAGAATGAACCTTGTGGTGTTGGATCAGAATTGGGGGCATCGCTGAACTCATGGCTTGCAGAATAAAAGATAGGCATAGAAATAGACAGCAAGTAATCACTGAACAAACTCAGCACTCAGATCTTGGTTTCTAAATGCCCTCTTTTTCTTCCCCTCTAGGAACATGAACAACGAATGCCTGGAGAAGTTACTGTCTAGAAGGGAGGTACCAGAGGTGTAATGATAAGCCTGAAACATGCTGTGGTGTCAGAAAACAAGGACATGCTCTCATGAGAGTGACCTGTCAAAGGGACAAAGAAGCCAGCTTCTAGGGCAATTTGAAAATCAATTCGTTAGTGAGAGGAACAGATTGCATTCCATTGACTGAAACAGGAATCCAGTGAGTGAGAAGGAAGGAAAGCACTTCCTGTGGTGGAATGGTATCTAGTTAATGTGGGAGGAATGATAAGATCATAAAATTATCATCTGGCAGTAATTAATTCAGTCAAGAAACATGGATGGATGGCAAATCCAGCAGGTAAGCAAATGTTGGATGAGAAACAGGCATGGCGACCTTCTCACTGTGTTCTCACTTGGCAGCGAAGGGAAAGCCCTCTAGTATCTTCTCAAAGCCCATGAATCCTATTTAACAGGCCCCACTCGTGACTTCATTTGACCTCAACTATCTTCTTTTTTTTTTTTAAAATTTTTTTTTTATTTAATTTTTTTATTTCTAGGAGAGAGAGAGACAGCGTGAGCAGGGGAGGGCCAGAGAGAGAGGGAGTCACAGACTGAAACAGGCTCCAGGCTCTGAGCTGGCAGTCAGCACAGAGCCCGACGCGGGGCCCGAACCCACGAACCGCGAGATCATGACCTAAGCGAAAGTCGGACGCTTAACCGACTAAGCCACCCAGGCGCCCCGACCTCCACTATCTTCTTATAGGCTCTGTCTCCAAATACAGTCATATTGGGGTCAGGGCTTCAATGTACGAATTCAGGGGACACACGATTCCATGCTGTTGGGGCATGCAATTCCTGTCCCCTACCAGGTCCTTCTAAGATTCAACTTGACATGAGAAATTAACAGGAGAAAATCAAATTTAATTTCATATGTATGGGGAATCCACACGGGCATGGGAATTCCAAAGACAGTGAGGTGTCCAGCCTAAGTAAGGAGGAGAAGGCAGGGTTCTGGGACTTCAAGGGAAGGAATGTGCTTTACGAGGCAATAAAAAGCACAGATATTAGGAAACTAGATGTTTGCCCTGCCATATGCATCAGACACTCAGATAAACTTTATCTCTGGTAATTATCTTCATTCTTGGAAAAGCCTTCAGGTGAAATTCTTCTGTTTAGCTAAAGGAGAGGGAAAATTTCTTCTGAGTCCACAGAATGTCAGCATCTCAGTGCTGGAAGGGACTTGAAGATTACTTGATGCCGAGTGCAAACACATTTAAACTCCCTCAGGGCTCCTCTGAGCTATCTCAGCAGATTCTTGGTGCAGGGAATGACTGGACGGGGCTCTGTATACTCTCTTTCCCACACCTACCCTCTTCATCCACAGTCCTCAATCAGGACTACTCCACTTTGATGTATTTTATATATGAGAAGTAGACATAGGATTCCCTTCAAAAAAAAGGGAATTCTATGCATAATGATCACTTCCATACACCTTAAAAACCACTAATGGCCCATTTTACAGATAAGGAAACTGAGGTCCTGAAAGATAAAGAAAGTTGTCCATGATGCCAAAGTAAAGCACAAAATGCCAGGTTTTGTTTTTTTTTTTTAATAGTTTATTGTCAAGTTGGTTTCCATATAACACCCAGTGCTCATCCCTACAAAATGCTCTTTGTTGATGCCCTGGCATGTGCTGTTTCAAGGACAACACATAGCTTCTTCTCCACCCAGCCCCGCTGCTGACATACAGTCATACTGGTTGTCGGGGTTGGGGGGCTCTCAACAGGGACAAAGACAGGTTAAGGGAGGGCATGGATGGGGGCCTAGGATGTTTCATCAGGGGCTCGGAGCAGCTTAGGATTCCAGATGACATGGAAAACAGAATTGGCCTGTCATATCCGGAGGAACTTCCCCAAAAAAGTATGGGACTATGAAATTCCTATGCATCGTTCAGGGTCAGTTCATAGAAAGTTACATTCTGTGCTCCATAAACAAAAGGACACAGAAGTCATGCTTTTCCTTGCCAATCCAGATCGAATATACATACCTTCAAACATACAAATGTATATTTTAAGTACTCAGTGCCTCCTGCTGTTGGAAGATGAAAATGCACAAATTTCATCCTTCAGATCTGTTCAGCAGGGTCTCGGAACCACAGAACCCAGGAGTTGAAGAACACAGGCACCTTCAAGTGAGGGTCACAGAATCCCTAGGTGACGTCCGCACAGGCTGGGCAGGTGATGGAAATGAAGAGTATCAGGTGATTCCAGGACGTAGGACCACAAAGACATGGGGAGTATACTCAGTCTCCCACGGTACTCATAGTTTAAAAAAAAAATCTATTTTCAAAAAATAATGGCTTCTCGTGGCACAGAGGGCAAAGGGTACATATGAAAGAGTCGTCGAAGAATAAACCACCCTTTCACCCCTGATGCCCAGGCAAGTTTCCTCCCAGGAGGCAAAGAAAGTGATCTTCAAGAGATAGATTCTACCCATAGAAGATATTTTATACAAATAATAGCATATATGAACACGATTTTTTTCCTTTCAGATTTTTTTTTAGCTTAATATATATTGTTCAGATCTCAGAGCTCCTTAAGAGCTTCTGCATGTGTGTGTGATTTTTCAAAACAGGCATGTAACATTCCCTCAGATGAATGTACCAAGATTTTTAAGTCAATGGGACATTTAACTCATTTCCCATGTTTGCTTTTATATAAGCAACATTAAAATTAATAACTCTGTATATGTCATTTTGCATATGTGTAAGCTACTCTGTAGTATAATTTCCTAAAAGTGGAATTACCTTCTTAAAGAGTATGTGTGTTGGGCGCCTGGGTGGCTTAGTCGGTTAAGCGTCCGACTTCAGCTCAGGTCACGGTCTTGCGGTTCGTGGGTTCGAGCCCCGCGTTGGGCTCTGTGCTGACGGTCAGAGCCTGGAGCCTGTATCAGATTCTGTGTCTCCTTCTCTCTCTGACCTTCTCCTGCTCATGCTGTCTCTCTCTCTCTCTCTCTCTCAGAAATAAATAAAACATTAAAAAATTTAAAACAACAACAAAAAAGAGTATGTGTGTTTTTAAAATTGTTTTAATTGAGATATATATGCAAGAAAAATGAACAAATGTACAGTGTTTAATGAACACTATTTACATGTGTATCCACACCTCTTCTCAACACCAAACTCCAGATGTGGAACATTGTCAGCACCCTAGAAGCTTCCATCTTCACCACACCTAGTCAATATCTGGCACCCTCACCCAAGGTAACTAGTATTATAACTTCTGTAATCATAGGTTAGCTTTGCCTGTCTTTGACCTTCATATAAGTAGAATTACAAATAAGTAGTTTTTGGACTGGCTTCTTTTAACTCGACAGCATGTTTATAACACAACTCTGTCTGATTCATCCATGTTGTTGCATGTAGTTATAGTTTCTCGGTTTTCATTGTATATGTTTTTCACCAGATTATAGACGAGACCTATAACCAAACCAACATGAGTTCACTCCTTGGTGAGTAACAGATACAAAACTTTATTTGCAGCAAACAAGGGGGTCACAGGGGAATAGCTTCCAAAGCTGTGACTCCACGACAGAGAGTGAATGGGTACCTTTTATTTAGGGTTAGGATGAATATTTAGCTAGGGAAGTCTTGTCGTTGTAGGTAGGTAGAGGCAGGCATAGGGTCACAGATGTGCCTTAAGGAAACATGCCTGCACACACATTGCATGTTATGTAAATGAGGATGAGGCTCCTCCTCGGGTGGAGATTTTAGTATTTTAATAAGGTAAAAGTAATTGCCAGTCATTCCAGCGGTCACTCCATGGTCCATCTCCATAGGCATCAGTCAGGGGTTTAGCTCAGAAGGTCTGGGTGGTCTTGGCCAGCAAGAGGTCTTATCATAGTGGTCACTACCATCTGAGGGGTGTTTTCACGTTTCATTTGCCTGACTTTAGAGGTAAGCCAGAAATAAGACAAAGGTGAGTAGAAGCAGGTGGGCAGTAAAGGTCAACTCTTGGGGTTGGTGGTGACAACCTATGGCTGGTGACAGACCTATGTTTAGTTTTAATAAACAGAGCCCAAGTTTTCCAAAGTGGTTCTACCACTTATACTCCTGTCAGAAATGCTTGCGTGCTCTAGCAACTCCATGAATTCATCAGTACTTGATATTGTCCATCTTTTTACACGTTAACCATTCTGGCGGCCATATAAAGATATTTCACTGTGACTTCTCTGATGGCTAATAGCTTTTTCATGTGCTTCGGCCAATTATATATTTTCTCTTGTGAAGTGCTCATTTAAGTTATTAGTCCATTTTTGTTTGGTTGATTGTCCCTTTTTATTGATTTGTAATAGAGCTTTACATATTGTGGGATACAAATCCTTTTCAAATGTATACATTGTAAATATCTTCTCCCAATCTTTGGCGCTTTGCTCTCTTAATTTTTTTATGAAAAGAAATTTTTAATTTTAACAAAGTCCAAAGTACCAGAATTTTCTTTCATAGTTATTATTTTGTGTGTGTGTCTTATAAAAGGTTTTTTTTTTTTTGTCTGCCTCAAGGTCGTAAAGATGTTCTGTTTTCTTGTAGAAGCTTTATTATTTTACATTTCACATTTTGATCTGTAATCCTTTTGGAACCACTTATTTTATTTTTATTTTTTAATATTTTTAATTATTTTTTTGCAATGTGTATTTATTTTTGAGAGAGAGAGAGAGACAAAGTATGAGTGGGGGCGGGGTAGGGAGAGAGGCAGACACAGAATCCAAAAGGGGATCTGATGCGGGGCTCGAAACCACAAACTGAAAGATCATGACCTGAGCCGAAGTCAGATGTTTAACCAACTGAGCCACCCAGGTGCCCCTTTTGGAACTGATTTTCAAAGTAGGGGTGTCTTAGTCCATTTGGGCTGCTATAACTAAGAAACCAAGATTGGGTGGTTTATAAAAAATAGAAATTTACTCTTGACAGTTCTGAAGGCTGGGAAGTCTAAGATCCAGGGATTAGTAGATTCAGTGTCAAGTGAGAATCTGCTCTTGGTTCATAGATGGCTGTCTTCTCACTATAACCTCACATGGTGGAAGGGACAAGGGGACTGTTTTATAAGGTCAGTAGTCCCATTTGTGAGGCCTCTGCTCTCATGACCTAATCGCCTCCCAAAGGCCCCACCTCCAAATACCATCACATTAGGGATTAGAATTTCAATACATGAATTTTGGGGGTATACAAACATGCAGTTCATAGAAAGGGGATAAGAGGGACATGTGGGTGGCTCAGTCGGTTAAACGTCTGGCTTTGGCTCAGGTCACGATCTTACAGCTTGTGAGTTCGAGCCCTGCATCCGGCTCTTGTGCTGACAGCTCAGAGCCTGAAGCCTGCTTCAGATTCTGTGTCTCCGTCTCTCTCTCTCTCTCTGCCCCTCATGCTATCTCTCTCTCTTTCAAAAAAATTAAAATTAAAATCAAAAAAACAGAAAGGGAATAAGATTCATTATTTTATTTTTATTTTTTGTAAGAGAGTATACATGTGTGTGTGTGCACTCATGTGTCCCTGAAAGCATGAGCAGGGGAGAGGCAGAGGGAGAGAGAGAGAATCTTAAGCAGGTTCCATGCTCAACACAGAGCCTGACGTGGAGCTCCATCCCATAACCCCGGGGTCATGACCTGAACCTAAATCAAGAGTTGATGCTTAACCACCTGAGCCACCCAGGTGCCCTAAGATTCATTTTTTCCCCATGGGGATATCACACTCAACAAGGGGTTCATGCATTTTAAATGTTGATATACACATTTCTACATTGCCCCCCATAGAGGTTGTATCAATTTACATTTCTGTTAATAATATGTTAAGGATATCTATTTCTCCACACTCTTGTTAACACGAGTGTACGTTTGTGGATTTTTAAATCAAACATGTGGCTGTGTCTCAAACAAAACAAACAAAACAAAAGCAATTGAGTTTGCAAACTTATGACCACCAATTCTGGTTCAATTATTCCTCTACAAAATGAAGCCTGGGATGTGGCGCAGGCAGTCGGCTCAAGCTCACACAGCTAGGAAGTAGAACTATGATCAGAACAGAGGTTTTCTGACTTTCAGCCTAAATATATTCTAGTTCATTAGTGTCTGATACAATTATTTCCTGATAAAATTGAGAGTCAGAGAGATTAAGGCACTTGAAACTAATTGACGGTCACATAAGAATCCAGATCATCCCATTTCTGCCTTTTTTCCATGCTATCTCAACTCACTGTACATTATTATTCATTCGTTACTCAATATGTCAGAACATCTGTCCATGCTTTGTACTTTCTGAGGCTCTGATGATACAGCCGTAAACAACACGACGCTCCCTGCCCTCCCTCATGGAGCCACACTTGTGTAAACACCATTAAGGAGAAGGATTGGGTGGAAGGAACAGCTGTGTGATGTTAGTCAGGTGGGAAGGAGAGTCACTCCCCACAAGGACCTTATATATATAACATATATATGTTTTTTGAGAGAGAGCATGAGCAAGGAAGGATCAGAGAGAGAAAGGGAGATACAGAAGCCGAAACAAGCTCCAGGCTCTGAGCTGGCAGTCAGCACACAGCCTGACGCAGGGCTTGAACCCACAAACTGCGAGATCATGACCTAAGCCAAAGTTGGACGCTTAACCGACTGAGCCAACCAGGCGCCCCAAGGACCTTATATTTTTACTACTGGGGGAGGCAAACACTCTGAGATGTTAGTGTGTCCAGTTTATTAGAAAGTCTTAACTCACCTGGGGCACTGCAAGGAAGTAATTCAATTTCCTCCATTCATTCTCTTCAACTATACTTTTGATTTGTAGGAGATCCCAGTTTTTCCTATGAATCATAGTTTCCTTGAGACGATCTCTCCTGATGCTAGAGCTTTCGCCACCTTCCGTTATTAAGACAGAGTTGTCCTGGTATTTCACATTCAGCTCTGTTTAATTTCTTCACTTAGGTTTGAGTTACCACCTGGTATCATTCCCTTCGGGTTGCAGGATTTCCTTTAATATTTATTATATACTATTATATATTATTTAATTTTCTAACGCAGATCTACTAGCCACAAATTCTCTCAGTGTTTGTTTATCTGGGAATGTCTTTATTTGACTTCATTTTTTAAAAAATAGTTTATTGTCAAGTTGGTTTCCATATAACACCCAGTGCTCATCCCCACAAGTGCCCTCCTCCATGCCCATCACCCCCCTCCCCCCCCCCACATCCATCAGCCCTCAGTTTGTTCTCAGCATTCAAGAGTCTCTCATGGTTTGCCTCCCTCCCTCTCCCCAACTATTTTTTCCCCTTCTCCTCCCCCATGGTCCTCTGTTAAGTTCCTCCTAATCCTCCTATACGTGCAAACATATGGTATCTACTTGACTTCATTTTTGAAGGGTAGTTTTGTTAGAGAATTCTTGTTTGACAGTTTTTTTTCTCCTTTGGCCTGTCAAATAAGCCATCCCACTGCCTTCCCTCCTTCATCGTTCCTGATGCAGCATCAACTTTTATTCTTATCCCCTGTATATGATGAGGGGATTCATCATACACAATTCAAAAGTCAGGCACTCACATTCAAAAGTCGGGCACTTTACAAGACTGCCCCATCTTTTTATTCTACTGGGTTTTCTAGTGTCTCCTCTGTATCTGGCTTTATATTGAGCCAGGATAAGAGAGCCTGGCTTTCTCAAGATTCTCCTGAGCTTATACAGCCTTGCAAACAGCCTCCTCCCAAACCACCAGGGTACGTGGGAGCTTATCAAAGCCCATTACGGCTGTCTCATTACCTGGATCTCCCTACTAAACTTCTAGGAAGCTTTCTGGTGAGTTGTTGGCTCAGTCAATATTGCAGCTGTGGACAGCTGCAATGCTGGGAGTTCCAAACGGAGGCTTGCCCTGGGTCATGAGGCTTTTCTGGCTCCGCTCCAAATCAAGTTGCCGTCTTCTGCACAAAGCTGCTGGTTTCCCAGCTTTCCCAGCCCCGGTAGAGCAATCTCCATGGAACTTTGGTGGGAGTTTGGGAATTGCTCTGGACCAAAATGTCATACACCTCCACTGTGCCTACTAAAAGTTTAGTGGCTCTACTGGAATAAATACTTCTTATTTTGTGCTATGCCTGTGACTGATTTCCAGGGAGTTGAAATGATTTTGATCCCAATTTTGTCTAATCTCATCGTTGCCATGGGACGGGCAACAAACATCAACGGGGACAGGATTTGTGGAGTTCCTCGCTCTGCCATTCCCAAAGTTGTAATCCAGCTCTGTTCGGTTAAAACTTTCTTCTTAAACTCTATTCCAAGTTCTCCTCCCTAGAGGAGCAGACCCTTGCTTCCCCTGGAGCAGACAAGCTTGGTTGCACTCTAGAGGCTCAGAGTGGAGGCCAGGGTCTCTAGCCGATCCTCACATGCCTTCTCTCCCTTCTTTTTTGAGGAGTTAGCTCCTCTGGCAGCAAGAACAGGGAGGAAGGGACAAGAAAAGAGCACATTTTCTTACCTACTGGACAAGGCCGCGATCTCTCTCTCATGGTTGTGCTGTCTCTCTGGCTAATCCAGCCGGGTTCCAATGACTTCTGGGTGGCAGGTCCCTATGCTGACTCTTTTAGGGAATTTATGTGAAAATTCTTGAAACATTCTTTTGGGGGCTTGCCCACTGCTAATATATTTGACATGAAGCTTTGGCTCTGCGTTAGCTTCTTTTATCCTCACCCCCTGCAATGGTTAAAACATTGTTTCTGTAGCCACAGTAACCTGGTTTGAGTCCCAGACGTACTACTTACTCCCTGTGTGATGGTGCAGCTACACCCTAGCTGACTCTAAGCTTAGGGTAGGGATGGTCGGGTGAGGTCAGAGAAAAGACCTGGAGACAGCGATTGAGACATAGATTTACTGGGGTAATTTACATACAGGGAGCCCGGGAGCAGCTGACTAGTCAAAGCATCAGCTGCTGGGATGTACATGCAGCAAGTTTCTATATCACAGCAGCTTAACTTAGCAATTATCATTGGCCCTTCCCCTCCTCGGATGGTTAGAGTTTCAAAGAGATCAAGGCCTGCCACATGAACAGTCTTTGTTACAAGACACTCAGGGTTGGCCACCCCCAATGCCCCTGACCTTGAACAATGAACAACACCCTGCTATTCTTCTGCTTGATAGGGATATGGACAGAGGACAAGATTTCCACATTTTCAAGATAGTGATTAACAGGGGCATTCAGGGTATGCTTGCACAAACTAGCTATCCAGCATGTGCCATACACTGACCACGAGAAAGTAACTAAATCTCCCTGAATCTCAGTGTCTTCCTCTATAAAATAGGGGTATGTATTCATCATATTTCATTAGGTAAGGCTGTGTAAAATACGGTCCCAAATCTCAGTGCCAATTAAAAGCACAGGTTTATTTTTTCACTCCTGCGATATGTTAGATGTGGGTTGCTTTGCATCATTTTCCTGCCAGGACCCAGGGGGAGGGAGCAGGCCTCTCTGGACTAGCCATTCTCTTGAGAGAGGAAAAACATCAAGAGAGCTGATGGAAATATAATGCCTCTTAACACTTCTGCTCAGATGTGGCGAAATGCCTTCTATTCACATTCCATTGCCCAAAGCAAGTCATAAGATCAAGCCTGACCTCAGCGAGGATAAAAAGGACACTCCTCTTACAGGAAACATTGCAATCACCTAGCAACAGGTAGTGATGTATCATCCTAAATAGGAAGAGCTATGTATAAGTTGGGAACAAGACCACCGTATCACAAGATAATAACAGCACCCTTCCTACAGCTGTTGTAAGAATTAAATGAGGCGAAGCACATCGGACGCATAACAGTATTCTGCACTTAACAAGGGCTCAAGAACTGTTAGACATTATTATTAAGTCCAGCTGCTGCTGAAAGTTTTCATTCACTAAACTGGGCTAAACCAGATTTGAGAAAAAGAGAAACAGGAGTTGTGATCACTTCCAATATTCAATTGGAGAAAATAAAACACTGAGTCTAAGGGCACAGGCTTTCGAGTACTGTGGACTCCTCATTAGGACAGATGATTTTAGACAAGTTACTTCACCTCTTTGAGCCTTAGTTTCCTCAACCTGAAAATGGGGATGTATAGGGCTATGTTGTAGGCTTGTCGACAATTAGAGCCAAATTAGCCCAATCCTGTGCACCATAGTAGGAGCTGAGTATTTAATTATTGAATGTGGATCTTAGACTAATTTCAAGTATTCTATGAACTATCAATACCGCTGTATGGAAAGACCCTTTATGGGTCTTTTCCGTCGTTTGGGTCTCAGCTTAAATGTCACCTCTTCAGAGAGACCTTCCCTGATCACACTATTTAAAGTGTTTCCTCCATGTCCAGTCACTTCTCCCTTTTTGTCTTTACAGCTTTGATAGCACTCTTAAAATTGTCTTGTTCAGCCATTGGTTTATTTAATATCCGTCTCGGCCGCTAGAAAGGAAGCTTCATGAACTTACGATCTTGTTTTCTGTATTCCCATCCCCTGGGTCCTCAGCATCCCCATCAGCAAAACTGGCAGGCAAAGCGGGAAAGGTGAAGGCTGGGGGGGTCCACCTGGGACTCACGCCCCGCCCAACTCAGGCCTCAAATTCCTTCTAGGCGGGGCACCGCCTCTGTCACCGCCCAGTGCCGCCGAGGGTCCCGCCCCTGGTAGGCGTGGCCTACAATGTTATGCCGGCCGCGTGCAGATAGTCGTCCAAGGGAGGAGAGCTACGTCGCACGCACCAGGCGGAAGAAGGGCGTGGCCAAGAGCGAGGCCCCCGCAGCAGCCGCCGCCACCGCCTGACGCCTCCAGGTGGCTGCCGTCGGCCCTGGGCCGCTCAGGCAGCTCGGAAGCCACTCTGTTTTGGGGTCCTCGCTGCCCTTCCACGTCTCCCGGAAGAGTAGCCGGGCCGCGACAGGGCCGGGACAGGTTTCATCTGCCTGGCCCTCTCGCCGCCGGCTGCGAGGTGGGGGGCGGCCCAGGCGGGCGACAAGGCCGCGGTGCTGCCGCTCCAGAGTCCTCAGGTGAGGCGGCAGCGTGAGCCCAGTGCGCCGGACCGGTCCGCCTAGGGCGTTAACGGTGTAGGCGCGGGGTTGGCGTCCCCTACGCGGAGACTCCGGTGTCTGTGCTTTTGGGGGGCGGAGGGAGAGGGCAGGGGGGCCCCCTCGGGCCCCGGCCGGCATTGTTTGGTGCCCTCCCCTCTCTTCCCTCCCTCCGCCCCCAGCCTGGTTTGGCAGCTCCTCCCCTTCCAGAGGTTCAGCCTGGTGGGTGGGGAGCGAAGTGGGGGGGTGTCTGTACTCGCCTACCTGGGATCTACAGACTGACCTCCGGCCACCCTTCCTCTGTGTTGACAACTGGCCTTCGGGCAGGCCCTGCCACTGCTGTCTGCGGACGCATCCCCAGCCCATGCACTGCCACCGTCTCTTTCTCCCATCCCCGTCCCTGTTGGGCCATTTCCTAGGGCGGTGCCTGAGAAACTACTTGAGGGCACTGCCCTCTGAAGTCCGCTGGAGTCGTTAGTGCCGTGTCCTGACAAGTGCCCAGGACCCATGTTTGTAATTAATTGGGTAATCAACGTTAAGGCATGGGGTTTTGTTTGAAAGCCCTATTAACTTTAAAATAGGAGGCGAGATATAGGGGGCTAAGAAGTATGTTTTGACTGCTTTAATTAGTAAGGTTCATTTGCCGCCCAATCGCGGCCAAGGTCTACATGAGAATAATACTTCACTTGTGTGAGGAGTTTTGTATCTTAGAGCATTGCACCTCCATTTTCAATTGAGGTCTCTTAAAATGTGATATACACAGGTATGGAGTAGTCCCATTTTGTAGGGAACAGGTTTAGAGGGTGAGTTTCTTCTTGAGGTTATTCAGATTGAGGCTAGATGGGAAAGGCAGTGGTTTTTAAAAAAAAGTGGGTTTGGCTGACTTAGATTTGAGTTGCTGAACTGCCATGGAAACTCTGGGGTCTTTCTAAGTCTTTTCCCTGTTTGTGAAAAAAACATTGCTACTTACTGCATAATGTGGTTGTGAAATTATGTGATAAATATAACGTTTGTATGGCGTTTGACATACAAACTAGATTCAGCGGTAGTTACGGATGCCTGATGTGTGCTGAGTATTCAGTGGTAAGCAAAACAGACCTGGCCTTCATCCAGCCACTTCCCTCCTCCCCTTTCCCAATAGGAAGAGACAGAAAAAAATCATATAAAACATAAAATGTTGTGAGGGAAAAGCCTAGCATATGAACAGAGAATGATAGACTCTAGATGGAAAGAAAGAGAACTGTGTTTTGGAGCTCATGACATTCAGGTGAAGACTAAGGACAAGAAAGAGTTAATGATGAAACAGCATCCCAGGCACAACAATGTGCACATTCAAGAAATGGTTGTTGACGGTTTGAGTACAGGTCTGTATCTGTAAGAACTAATTACTTCAGCATCCCGATTCATTCTGGCACACCAAAAAGTACTCCGATCTGTTTATCAAATAAATGGCTATGCAGTCTTTTTTAGCCAGTGTGCACATAGTAGGTGCTGAGCACGTAAATTATCGTAAGTGTACTTTGGAAAGATTATGTGCACATCTAAATTATCCATGATAGTGCTGTATTTGCACATGAAGGTAGATTTAGTATGAATCCAAAGTCTCTTCAAGTTTTAGCACCTTAAAACAAACTTCAGGGAATTCTTTCTATTTGGTTGTGCTGGAAGTTTACTACATTGATTATTTGCTACTTACGTTTGCTACACATTAACATTTGCCTTTTGTTCAAATAGAGGAGTTATAGCAGTAGTGATAGCTGTAATTATTATGGTAATAACAACTGCTATTAAAATGCTTGCCTACTGTGTGTCAGGCATTTTGCGACAAGTTTTTTTATATACTCTTTCTTCTTAAAGCTGTCCTTTAATGTGAACACACTTATTTTCCTCATTTTCTAGGTAAAGTGTCTCAGGTTCAGGGAAGTTGATAGCTCAGGGTTAGATGGCTAGTAAGAGGCAGTGTTAGGCTTTCAGTCCAGGACCATCTGACTCCAGAGCTCCGTCTTCACTGCTGTGTGCTGCTGTTACGCCGTACTGACCGCTTTATGTACCTTTTACAGGTTCACCAGTAGGATTGTTCTGCTACCGTCATGTCTTGGTTTGCTGATCTTGCTGGAAAGGCAGAAGATCTTTTAAATCGAGTTGATCAAGGGGCTGCGACAGCTCTCAGTAGAAAAGAGAACACCAGCAATCTCGCATATAACAAAAATGCTGACTATCCCGAACTTCAGCAGAATACAGATTTGACTTATCAGGCTGGATCTAAAGCTGCGTATATTTCCTCAGCTGCTGAGAACATTAGGAACCAGAAGGCCACCATCTTAGCTGGCACCGCAAATGTGAAAGTAGGATCTAGGGCGTCAGTGGAGACCTCCCATTCTGGTGAAAACACATCTGCCCCTAGGCCTTCATCCCAGTTTGTTCGAAGAAAAAAGTCAGAACCTGATGATGAGCTGCTGTTTGACTTTCTTAATAGTTCACAGAAGGAGCCTACTGGGAGGGTGGAAACCAAAAAAGAAAGGAGCAAGACTCCTGGCCTGCAGAGTTCTCGGACAGCAAGTGGCGGTTCTGTGAACACCAATGTAACCACCGTCAAAACCATCGAGGAAAATCCTTCTAGGAGCCAAGGCGATGGTAGTTAACCAGCCCTCTGTTTCTTTTAGCATTCAGCAAATTGGATGTGCCATAGCCCAAAATGTTCCGGTAGTGTTTCTCAAACTCTGTTTTGTCACTTCTCCCCATAAAGGCAGGCTCTGAAATGTGGTATGAACATGGCCGACAACATGGCAAGCCATTAGTCAGTGTACAGTTATAATAGGGACCTTTGAGTGCTGTCTGTTGGGTACCTTTACCCAGCCTAGCATCTAAGAAATTCTGCCCATGATGATTCTCTAAGATATTTTAAACTACAAAAAAAGACAATTTTGAAATGTGAAAGAAAACATAATTTAAAAAAATTTTTTTTAATGTTTTTATTTATTTCTGAGAGAGAGACAGCGTGAGCAGGGGAGGGTCAGAGAGAGAGGGAGGTACAGAATCTGAAGCAGCCTCCAGGCTCTGAGCTAGCTGTCAGCACAGAGCCTGATGCGGGGCTCGAACCCACAAACCGTGAGTTCATGACCTGAGCCAAAGTCAGACACTTAACTGACTGAGCCACCCAGGCGCCCCTAGAAAACATAATTTTAGATTTGGAACTATTTCGCTTCATTTCTTTTTGGGATTAGAAAATAGGAGGATGTACCTCACATATACTCTGGATTGTGAAGGCTTTTTCTTTGCTTTTCTTTCTTTCTTTTTTCTTTTTTTTTTTTTTAACCCCTTGCTTCCCTCAGAAATAAAACTGAGAGACTGAGCTTTGATCCGAGTTGAAGGGTTGAAGGCGTTGACCTGGTAGTGAAGTAACAGTTTAGAATTCTGGTTTTCACTGTTTTGAAATTACCTCTATATGTTGATCTTCTCACCTGCAAAAATGAGGTTAACATGGTGATGTGCTAATTCCAGTACCTACTAACCATTTTAAAATAGAAATAAACACAATAAGTTCTTGCAGAGATTCTGTATAAAGTTGATGATTAATGGAAGCTTGTTATTTTCTAAAATATTAAAGCTTCTCCCATAGTCCTGGCTGTTGGTGAATAAAATCTGTCAAGTTAAAGTGGTAAAGAGGCAAGTGTTTGGGGCTTTCAAGACAGGATCATACAGTAACAGTTGACTAATTATGTACACACACTCCTAAATTTCTTAACAAGGTCTAGAGGGTGAGAGAGACCTGTAAACATAATTTGTGGGACACCTGGGGGGCTCAGTCAGTTGAGGGTCCGTCTTCGGCTCAGGTCATGATCTTACAGTTCATGAGTTCGAGCCCTGCGATGGACTCACTGCACTCAGTGCAGAGCCCACTTTGGATCCTCTGTCCACCTCCCACTCCCTCTCTCTCACTTTCTCTCTCAAAAAAAAATTAAAAACAATATATGTATAGTATATTAGTATTTAGAATATTAAATACCATAATTGAAATATGGCCAGAGTAATGTGAAGGCATTAAGGAGAATGTAACTAATTAAGGTATTCAGGTAAGGATTCACAGGGGTCTGTAATTTGAGTTGAGTCTCAAAGAATGAGTAGAAATTTCCAGGAGAAAAAGAAGAGGGATTGGAGACAGCATGAGATTCTGTACATGTTTGGTAGAGTAGTTGTTCTAGGCACAGCGTGTAGGAGATGGACAGCAAAGGAAAATGAAGGTAGCAAAGAAGGTTGGGAATTGTTTGTGAAGGCCCTTGTGTGCCTCTTTTTAAATGTTTAAACCCATTACGCGTATACAGCATTACCTACAAAGAGTGGTCCAGGGCAGCATGCCTTGGAAGCACTTGTGTGATAAATAAAAGTGAATCAGTGCCTGCCTCCCCACACTTCTTGAGTCAGGTTTTCCAGGGCTGGAGGCAGGGCATCTGGTTATTTCCTTTTTTGTTCTCCAGGTGATTGCCAGGGCCACATAAGTTGTAAGGGCCATGGCAATGTGATGCTAATAGCGGTCTCTCAAAGAAAGTCGGCAGCGTTTTTCTATTTTTAAGGAAAACCACTTAAATTTAATTGTAAAGGATGGGCCAAAGGGAACCTGGTTGACAAGGAAATTAGTTAGAACCAGTTAATACTTGGGAATTACAAAGATGAAGTTTCATTTCTCTAGGGCAGGGTCTCAATCTTGGGACCAGTGGGCAGAATAGATGTAGGAGGCACCATCTCTGGTGTCTTAATGCATTCGATGCCAGTAGCATCCCCAGTTGTGACAACCAAAAATGTCTCTCTTTCCCTCTCTCTTTAGATCTATATAGATATCTATATAGGGTTTTATCTCTCTGTATCTATAGATATATCTATAGATGTAGACATATATCTAGGTATATAGTTATATGTAGATGTGTAGCCAAATGTCATGTCCCTTGGGAGTAGAATCACCCTAGGTTGTGAAGCCGTGCCCTAGGGTGCCTAGAAACGACTGTGAATGGAATTGCTGGGTTGTAGGGTGTGACATGGTGTGACAGGGTTCCCAGTATGGTGGTACACACCAGAGTTGTTTTCTCAGGAGGGTGTACCAATTCATGCTTGAGCACCTCTGGTTACTATTGCTTCTGCTCTGCCTTCTCACCAGCAGTGGGTATATTCAGTGACATTTTATGTTTTGTTAATCGGGTGTGTGGTTGTGATTTTTCTCATTACTAATGAGGTTGAGCATCTTTTCAGATATTTAACTCTGCAGGTTTTCATGTTCTGGGAAGTGCTATTTGAGTCTTTTGATCAGTTTTTCCCAATGGATCATTTGTCTTTTTCCTTATTGATTCATAGATAATTCTTTCTGTGTTCCAGATGGGGATTCTTTCTCCACCTCCTTCAGTTTTCCCTTGGTTCCCCCCACTTCTCTCTGTGGTGTCTCAGTAGAGTTCTTTTTTTTTTTTTTTTAACTATTCTTTTTTTTTTTTAATGTTTTATTTATTTCTAGGAGAGAGAGAGAGAGAGAGAGAGACAGCGTGAGCAGGGGAGGGTCAGAGAGAGAGGGAGTCACAGACTGAAACAGGCTCCAGGCTCTGAGCTGGCAGTCAGCACAGAGCCCGACGCGGGGCTCGAACCCATGAACCGCGAGATCATGACCTAAGCGAAAGTCGGACGCTTAACCGACTAAGCCACCTAGGCGCCCCTCTCAGTAGAGTTCTTAATGGACATGAATTTATCGGTCTTTGTGGTTTGTTTTTTTTTTTTATGTCTTAGAAAAAAGTTTCCTGTCCTAAGACCGTCAGGATATTTGCCTATATTCTAAAGGTTTTGTAGTTTTGCCTTTCATATTTCTATGTTTATTTAAAGTTTTGGGGTTTTTTTAGATGAATGGCGTGAGGTAGGCGTCTAGTTCCATTTTTTCCCCATACTGTTATCTCACCATAATTCACTGAAAATATTTCCTTTTTCTGTCAATCTGCAATATCACCCTGGTGTTTTGTGCCAGTGCCACGCTGTCTTAATTCGTGTAGTTGTAGAGTGTGGTGATACCCCGTAGAGCGATTTCTCCCACCTGGCCTTTCAGGAATGTTGCGACTGCTCTTGGACTTGTTTGTGCATCCATATTCATTTTAGAATTTGCTTACCAAGCTTCACAAACCTGTTGGCCTTTTTACTGGGAGTCTGTTGCTTCTATATGGACAGTTGGGTGAGAATCAGCATCTTTACAAAACTGAGGTTTCTCACCCGTAATAACATGGTATAATCTCAACTTAGTTTTTAAGTGTCTTTCTTTAAGATTTTATCATTTTCTTCATGGAAGTCTTGCCTACTTTTTGTCAGATTTATTCCTGGTAGTTTATATTTTTTGAAACTTATAGATGGTATCCTTTTTAATGTCTTACTTTCTGTTGCTGATGTATTGGCTTTTGACACACAGCAGCCTACATAGCTCTTAATTTTCATATTTTTCTGTACATACATTTAGATTTTCAACAGTATGATATCTGTGGATAGTGACAGTTTGGTTTCTTCTTAACCCTTTAATCTTTTTAAAAAATCTTTTTCTTGCCTCACTGCATTGGTTTGGGCTAAATCTTGTTCGTCTTTTTTTTTTTTTTTAATTTTTTTTTAATGTTTTATTTATTTCTAGGAGAGAGAAAGAGCGTGTGCAGGGGAGGGTCAGAGAGAGAGGGAGACACAGACTGAAACAGGCTCCAGGCTCTGAGCTGGCAGTCAGCACAGAGCACGACATGGGGCTCGAACCCACGAACGATGAGATCATGACCTAAGCGAAAGTCGGACTCTTAACCGACTAAGCCACCCAGGAGCTCCATTCTTGTTCTTTGTCTTAACCATATACTGTTTAACCAAGTACAGTGTTTGTGTTAGGTTTTTCATCGGTGCTTTTTATCAGGTGAAGACTGTTTCTATGTATATCTAGTTTGAACTGTGTTTTTTTTAAGTTTATTTATTTTGAGAGAGAGAGTGGGGGAGGGGGAGGGAGAGTTCGAGAATCCCTAGCAGGCTCCGAGCTGTTAGCATGAAGCCCAGCATAGGGCTTAAACCCACAAATGGTGAGATTATGACCTAAGTCAGATGCTTAACCAACTGAACCACCCAGCCACCCCTCTAGTTTGAGTTTTTATGTTGAATTTTTGCAATGTTTTTTCCTGTATGTATGAGATTTCATATGATTTTTTAATATTGTTTTTGTTCTTTAATATTAATATGGTATACAAATCAATTGACTTTTTAAAACTTAAAACCAAACTTAACTTTCAGTTTGCTATTATTCCGGTTAGGGTTTCTGCATATATTTCATAAGTGAGAGTGACCTATAATATTGTTAGGTTTAGTATTACCTTTAGGTTATCTTATAAAATTAATTGGAAAGTGTTCCCTGTTTTTCTGTTGTCTTAATTATTTGATGTATGACTGAGATTATTTATTCCCTGAATTTTGCTGAAACTCACTGGTAAAACCATAAGGTCTAGAGTTTTAACTATTGATTCCATTGGTTTTCCATTTCCTTTGTTTTTGGTGAGTTACATTTTTTACCCCTAAGAATTTGTCTATTTCATATATACTTTGGAGGATCATATTTATTTTACTTAATTTCACGACAATAATAAAAGTGTCATAGCTGTAACCTTAACCCAGTTGGACACTAACCTAATCATTCACACTAACCCTGCAGAAACCAAAGCTTGATTGCAGATACTACTGGAAGAATATCAATGTCTGGCACCGTGATAAATGCCTGTTTTTTAAACAGTGTTAATGAAGTATAACTGACATACAGTAAACTACACATACTTAAGTATACAGTTTGATAGGTTTCAACATCGTATACTCTAAAAAATTTATTGGCATAATGTTTGTCAGAAGACCATTTTAATCATCTCTAGCAGTTTTCTATTTTGTTAATTTCTGGTCTTTATTGTTAATTTCTGCTTTGAGGTTTATTCTGTTTTAAATTTTTTTTAATGCTTATTTATTTTTGAGAGAGACACACAGAGTGTCAGCGGGGCAGGGGCAAAGAGGGAGGGAGACACAGAATCTGAAGCAGGATCCAGTCTCTGAGCTGTCAGCACAGAACCCAACGCAGGGCTTGAACTCACAAACCATGAGATCATGACCTGAGCTGAACTCAGACACTTGACCAGCTGAGCCACCCAGGCACCCCAGGGTTTATTCTGTTTTTATAGCCTTTAAATCATTAATTGTCTTCCTTTTATTTTGAATATATATTTTAAATACCATAAATGTCTTTTTATTT
The DNA here is from genome assembly GCF_003009895.1 of Hyaena hyaena. Classification (NCBI taxonomy): domain Eukaryota; kingdom Metazoa; phylum Chordata; class Mammalia; order Carnivora; family Hyaenidae; genus Hyaena; species Hyaena hyaena. Next base: position 4,256,318 of record NW_024080699.1, read on the forward strand.
TTATATTTTGAAATGTGTATTTATTTTGAGAGAGAGCAAGCAGGGAAAGGTCAGAGAAAGGGGGAGAGAGAAAATCCCAAGCAGGCTCTGTGCTGTCAGCTCACAGCCCGACATGGGGTTCAGTCCTACAACCCTGGGTTCATGACCTGAGCCGAATTCAAGAGTTGGATGCTCAACCGACTGAGCCACCCAGGTGCCCCTAGATATGTCTTTTTATTTTTATTTTTTATTTTTTATTTATTTTTTATTTTTTTAATGTTTTATTTCTAGGAGAGAGAGAGAGAGAGAGAGAGACAGCGTGAGCAGGGGAGGGTGAGAGAGAGAGGGAGACACAGACTCTGAAATAGGCTCCAGGCTCTGAGCTGGCAGTCAGCACAGAGCCCAACGCGGGGCTCGAACCCACGAACCGCGAGATCATGACCTAAGCGAAAGTCGGATGCTTAACCAACTAAGCCACCCAGGCACCCCTAGATATGTTTTTTTAAATACTACTTTATATATCCCACAATTTTGGATATATACTTTATTTCTTTTAAAAACTTTTGATTTTGGAAATTTCAGATATATCAAAGTAGATTTTGATGACTCCCTCCAGTAATACCTATTATCTGGCTACATTATCAAACAGCTTACAGCCACTCTTGTTTCATTTATACCCTCCTGTTTTCCATCCCTTCCTTTACTTCTACCCATATTCTATTGAATATATCACTATTTATCCAGTCTCTTTTATGGACAATGGATTGTTTCCAGTTTTTGGTTATTGTGACTAAAGCTGCTGTGAACGTTTTTGTACTTGTCTATTTGCGGGAAAATGTTTTCCTTTTTGTTGGAAATGGACACCTAGGGAGCGGAGTTACTAGGCGAAATGGTAGGTGCATATTTACGTTTCATAAGAAACTGAACCCTTTTCCAGCAGTGGTTCTCCTGTCTTGTGCCCCAGCAGTAATCTAGGGGAGCGCTGGCTGCTCAGTGGCTCTGTCCACCTTTGGCATTGTCCTTCTAATTTTAGCATTTTAGCAGGTGTGTATTGGTTCTCATTGTGGTTTTAATTGGCATTTTTCCTTGATCACTGACAATGTTGAGAACTTTTCAATATGATAATTGATCATTTGTTTATCTTCCTTTGTGAAGTGTCAGCTGTTTTGCCTATACAGTTACTATTTTAGTCCATTTTAACATTTAGCCATATAGCTATACCTCATTTTTTTTAGAGCATGTAAAAAATGCATCTGCATCACATTGTGTAACAAGAACAGGATGAATCTGAATTTATGAGTCTTTAGCTCTTTGAGTAAGACCTTTTAGACTCCAGTTCGGTATGTAACAAATTGCTCTCAGTTACTACTCTTCTCGCCTTGAAACGCACAGCTGTTCTTTTGTGCCTTTCTATTATTTTCACTGTTGGGTCTTGTCTCTTTTTTTAAGAAAATACTTTGAAGACCAAAGGGGGACTGAAACCTTTTTTACCTAAACCCAGCCACTTTGATTCTCTCTGATTTTCTCCTTCCCAGAACTATATTCTTGTGTCTATTCCTCATCACCATTTATTCAGTATGTCTAGTATTTGAGATCCTTAGAGGTCTGTGGCCTCCAGGCAGGAGAATGATACGTCATCAGAAAGAAGTCTATCGAAAATTAGGTTTACTTTTTATGCCATTTAGCTGTAGCAGTCAGCTTGAGCCAAAAGGCATTCTGCCAAAGTAAACTACTGATGTGTATGCAGTGCGTGTTCCGGTATAACAAAAATGTATTCTGTTTTTCACAGAAACCTCTAATAATCCAGATTCTGGTCATGAAGTTCAAGAGGATTCTTCAAAGGAAAACGTATCATCAGGTGCTGCCTGAGCTGACCATAACCCAACACCTGCTGACGGCAAATCACATGAATTGTCTAATCTTCGATTGGAGAACCAACTATTGAGGAATGAAGTTCAGTCTTTAAATCAAGAAATGGCCTCATTGCTTCAAAGATCCAAGGAAACTCAAGAAGGTAGAGCCTTATTTCAGTTGTGCAGGGTTAGGGATTTTACGTTTCAAAAATAAATGGAAAATTTGATTACATCAACACTTAGAAATATTTCAGATGAGACTTAGAAAATAGTGTTTTCAGGGGCGCCTGGATGGTTCAGTCGGTTAGGCGGCCGACTTCTCAGTTCATGATCTCGTAGTTCGTGGGTTCGAGCCCCACATTGGGCTCTGCTGACAGCTAGCTCAGAACCTGGAGCCTGTTTCAGATTCTGTGTCTCCCTCTCTCTCTGACCTTCCCCTGCTTGCACTGTCTCTCTCTCTCTCTTTCTCAGAAAGAAATAAAACATTTTTAAAAAATTTTTTTAAAAAACTGTTTTCATAGAAATACAGGGCCCAGATTTAGAAGTGGGACCAGTCATCCTGCTACCAACCTGAACCAGAACATTGGCTCTTTTGGTCATTCCTAGGAATCATGAAATTTAAGAACTGAGAACAGAACATAAGTAATCATCTGATTCATTTGGTTGCTTTATTCTGAGCATTCAGGGGGAGCTGCTCATGAACGAGAGGTGAGATTAAACAAGGTCATGGGCATCAGTGGGCAAGGTTACTGTACTGCACTGCTCCCGCAGCTGTAAAGTGAACATGGAATTCACTTTGAAAAGTACCCTCTCGAAAAGTGTAGTGAAGTGGCCCTAGAGTAGAAAACCCTTGGATTCCTCAGAAATGGGTAATTTAAAAGTAAAAGATCCCACGCGTGAGGTAGTGGTAGGGAGTATGTTAGTGTTCATGTAAGTGTGACTGTGAGCAAATAAGAGAAGTCTCTGCCCTGGAGCCTGGCAGTGATTAGAAAGGATGCAGGGACAGTGGGGAAGTTTGGCCAAGACATGGCTAGAGGCCCAGAAGAGTGCAAGAGGAAGAAAGTTTAAGACTTGTTGACTGAGTTTAGAAACAGCTTCACTTTACCAGACTAACGTGGACACAGAGATAGAGCCTTTCCTGAGACTGCATAGAGTTTGTTTTGATGTTAAAATTTTTTTTCTTGCCGGCAGCCAGCTGTTACAGATGATCTGTGAGAGTGTGTGGAAATCCACACTGCACCAGTGTCCTAGACTTAAAAACCAGCATCTTTTGGGGGCCCCTGGGTGGTTCAGTTTGTTGAGCGTCTGTCTTCAGCTCAGGTCACGATCTCACGGTTTGTGGGTTTGAGCCCCACATCGGGCTCTCTGCTGTCGGCATAGAGCTCGCTTCCTGTCCTCGGTCTCCCTCTCTCTCTGCCCCTCCCCCACTTGCACTCTCAAAAAATTAATAAAACATTAAAAAATTGCATCTTTTTGCTATAATAATCAAGAGAAACATTCTTTCCTGTATTTATCTTCAGGTTTTGATTTTGTTTGTTTGGTCTTCCTGGAGTGTATACCTTGGGTTTGGATTTGCATCCTTCCTGTCTCTAGCAGAACTCTCCAAGCCCACCGACCATTTTAGTGTTATGAATTCTGCTCAGTACTGGTTTTGGCTCCCAAATGCTTTATGTTAGGCTTCAAAAAAAATTTTTTTTGTATAAGAGCAGCTATCATCATGCCCTGTTCCAACCTATTAACTGTAATGTAGATGTGAATGTTGGCCTTGAGAAGTGGGTATCACATTTGGAGCAAATAATTTGAAGATACTTGTAAGCTCTTGATTTCGGCAGTAAGCCCTAAAGGCGCACAGAGGAGAATCTGTGTGTGCTCTGAGAAAAACGTTGTCTACCTGAATAGGGAAATTTCCCTGTCTCTTTTTTAGAATTAAACAAAGCAAGAGCGAGAGTGGAAAAGTGGAACGTTGACCATTCAAAGAGTGATCGAATAACTCGAGAACTGCGAGCCCAAGTGGATGATCTGACCGAAGCGGTGGCCGCGAAGGACTCGCAGCTGGGGGTGCTCAAAGTGAGGCTGCAAGAAGCCGACCAGCTACTGAGCACCCGCACGGAAGCACTGGAGGCCTTACAGAGCGAGAAGTCACGGTAGCTCACTTGGTGGTGAACGAGGGAGAGGGGCTGGGAAGATTATTTCCCATACAAGTAATGATAAACACTGCTGTGTATACCACTTTGAGAAAGCTTAGCTTTCGAAATTTACAAAGGGAAAATTTATGTTTTTTTAATGTGAAATGTGTGTGATTAAAAGTTGTCTTACTATTTGAATCTTGAGATGCGTTGTTAGCAAATCCTGCATTTAAAAATATTTGAAGAACAGAGTGTCATTAATCTTTCGACATTTAACGTATGTGGTGTGTGCTTATATTTGGACCCCCAGAAATGAAGATTACGTTCCATTAAAAGGCAAAAAGATTTCTTTAAGAATATTTTAGTCAAGCCATCTTTTTTGTGCTTATAAGCCGACACTCTACAGCTTATTGCACCTTATCACGTGTACACTGGACATGTGCCCTGTCTAGCGGTGTCTTGTCTTATAGAATGATGCAGGACCACAGTGAGGGCAGCAGCCTGCAGCACCAAGCTCTGCAGACGCTCCAGGAGAGGCTGCATGAAGCGGACGCCGCCCGGAAGAGAGAGCAGGAGAGCAGTAAACAGATGCAGGTTAGAGAGAGGGAATGACTTGCATCGCACGTTTTCTCTTGAATAAAATTCTACAGTGCATTTCAGAAAACCCTCTTTCTGTGACAGAATCTGAGTATTTGAGAATTTAGCTTGATTCTTGCTAAATTTAATCCTATGTATTGAAATATACTTAAAATGAAGTTCAGCCTCCTTTATGACAGACAAGGCATCAGCAGGCATATGTGGGGGCTCTACTAAGAGGGTCCTTGCAGGGACGATGCACAAGTCAGATAGGAGTCCCAGAGGGGAGGGGCATTACACCCTCTTTAGAGAAAGCTCTGTCAATAAAAGGGGAGCAACCCCTCAGCACCCCTTTAAAAGAAGAAATACAATTAAAATAGTTAATGTTCATTAGAGACAGACATTTTTTCACTTAATTTCGTTCTGCAATGAACATTACCATTATTTGATTAAAAGCTGATTTGGGGCTTCTTTCTTACAACTGGATGGTGCTGAGAAACTTTTGAAGAAAACGCTTAGAAAAAAATTGCTGATGTGGGGCATCCTGTTTATTTTTTATTTAAACTTTTTCTGATTCCAGTTTATCTCATTTCATTTATTTCTAGAGAAATGTACCTAATATGTAGATTTTTTCTCTTTTTTAAAAGCTTTTTTTAAGTAGGCTTATGCCCAGTGTGGAGCCCAATGCAGGGCTTGAACTCATGTCCCTGAGATCAAGACCTAGGTTACGATCAAGAGTCAGATGCTTAGCGGTACCTGGGTGGTTCAGTCGGTTAAGCATCCGACTTTGACTCGGGTCATGATCTCGCAGTTCATGGGCTCGAGCCGTGCATTGGGCTCTGTGCTAACTGCTCAGAGCCTGGAGCCTGCTTCAGATTCTGTGTCTCCCTCTCTCTGACCCTCCCCAACTTGTGCTCTGTCTCAAAAATAAACATTAAAAGAAAAAAGTATAGTATGACTTCATTTTGAAGTCATTAAAAACAAAAGTTAGGTGCTTAACTGGCTACTACCCAGGTGCCCCAAATTTTACTCTTAAATTAGTTTTTGCATCTAGTTCAGTGATTCTCAACCCTGTCTGTGCATTAGGATCGTGTAGCTTTTAATACTTTCTGATGCCAAGTCTCCACTTCCAGGGAGCCTGATCCCATTGTGTGAGGTGGGCATAAGCAGTGGTGTTTGAGTTTTATAAGAGTCACAGGTGTGTCCATGGGGCAGTGAGGTTGAGAACCACTGGTCCAGGCTGTCTTTTCAACAGGTGAAAATACTTCCGTCCTGAAAGTAACTATCAGCTAGTGTGGGCTTTTTGAAAATCTTATGAATGTATTTTATTTGACACAGTATATCCAAAGTACTGTTACTTCACCATATAGTTAGCAATAAAATCATTAATAAGATTTTTTTTGTATACTTACTCTTCAAAATATGGTATATTTTATACTTAATTCAGTCATTCAGTGGCTTTAAAAGTTTCTTAAGCTAAAAAATTACATTGAACAGTTGATTTGAAAAATTTGAAATAAAAAGAAAACCTTAGCCATACTGTTAGAAAAGATGTAGCTATTGACTTCTTTCATTTGCTTTCTCGTAGACTGTTTTCTGTAGACCTTTTATGCATTGATCAGCTTAGTATCAGGCTAACCAGATAGACCTGTATCCGGGTGACTTTACCATGAAAGTTTCTTAAAAAACAGATTTCCAAGCCTCATCTTAGAAATCCCAATTCACTAAGCCTGGGGAAGGCCTTTGGTGGCTGCATTTTTTAAAAGCTCCCAAATTAATTCTGAGGCACTGCCATGTCTGGGAGCCTGCAACCTTAGAGTTCCTATTCTTCAGTTCTTAACAAATGAGGTGGTGTGTTTTGTTTTGTTTTTAAACCTCCCTGTTAGGTTGTTGGACTGAGCTAAAAAAAAAAAAAAAAAAATCCCGTAAGATATGTGATTAGATGGTTGTAAAATATATCTCAAAGGAAATGCCATAAGTATGACATGAAAATTTGTCACAGAGTGAGTTTGCTGCGCGCCTTAATAAAATGGAAGTGGAACGTCAGAACTTGGCAGAAGCAGTTACACTGGCAGAGAGAAAATTCGCGGACGAGAAGAAGAGAGTTGACGAGCTGCAGCAACAAGTCAAAGTGTATAAGTCCAACTTGGAGTCCTCCAAGCAGGAACTCGTTGACTACAAGCAGAAAGCTACTAGGATACTCCAAGTAAGCTTGAAATGTGCACTTTGGGTGTTGGGATTTCCCAGTTGGGAGACACTTTTGACTCCACGTTGATCCGTGAGGGGACTCGTTTTGTGTTTGGCTAGGCTGGCTGACATCACATGCCTTATTCCGCTCACAGGTGCTATAAAAGGCTGAAGTGTCCCTTGTGCCAACCACCTTTCTTTCTTTTTGCTTAAAATTCATTCTGCCACTGCCCAGGCCAGGCCTGCCACGTGTCACCTTAACCACGCAGTATTGATGACTCTTGTCACGCAGTCACTTCTTACCAGGCTTCCCCCCCACCGCCTGGTGTCTCCGCTGACCTTCCCTTCCACTCCGCTGAGACACGCCGTGTCAGTCTTTGACTGATGTTAGTCCTCAGCTTCCCCTTCCTTTGCCTCTCCGGTCGGGGCGGGGGGCGGGGGGGGGGGAACATCTGCTCTCGTCTTCTCCAGGGAGGAATTTTCAGCCTGTACATTGGTTCCCGCCCCACCTCATTTCAGCTCTTCCTCCTGAGTCCGTGCTCTCCCTGCTTTTCCCTCTCTGCTGCCTTCTTCCAGCTCAGCTTACTCAAGAGCCCATGGTTGCTTAGTGGAAGGTCAGACTAGATCTTGGAACTCCTGCCTAAGGAAAAAAAACCATACTTTTGGCTTTTTTGACCACTTTGATCCATTTCCTTGTCCTTTCTCTCAATGTCAGACTTACTGGAATTATTGCAAATATGTTGTCTTAATTTTAGACCTGTTAACTTTAACTCCTTCGTGTAATTTCTGTCCCTGCTACATTTCTGAAATTGTCTTCCCAGAGGCCTTTGATGACCTGAATATGTATTTTCTTACTTTTCTTAGTTTCCCCCCACTTTGACTTTGGTAGAGCACTGGACACTGTTAGCCCTCCTCCCTTCCTGAAGCTCCTGCCTTCTGGTGTCACTCGCACGGCCATCTCTCTCTCTCTGCTCTCTCTCCCTGCTCGTTCTGTCTCTGTTGGGCCCTCTTCCCAGTCTCCAGAGGAAGAGTCCTCCCCAGATCCTGTCTAAACCCTCTCTAACCCCTTTCTTCGCGTTGTCATACTCTCACTCTGCCTCCATCACCTTGATGTGACATCAGCTTGTCTCCAAGCCTAAAGTCCTGACCCCAGTTTCTAAGTGCCTGCGGTGCGCCTCTCCGTGGGACGTCCCATCCCCCAAACCAGCTTCTCCTTCGTTCTCCTATTGTGATAGATATTATGCCTTCTTCCCAGGCAGTAGAGCTGGAACCACATGAGGTTTGACTCCACCTTTTTCCTTCATCTCCTGCCTCCTTCCTGTTGGGTATGAGCACCTTTTTGACTCCTCTTTCATGAGACAGCATATCTGTCTCCTCCAAAGGGTTCTAATTATTCTTGCTATGTCACTCTAATCAATTCATTTAAAAGGTCCTAACTGAGCACTTAACTATTCACGAGGTCGTATGGGAGGTGCTGAGGGTGTGTCTTCTTTCTGAAAAGAGCAGTTCAGTTGGCAAAAAGACACTGAGGTAATTGATGCGATGACGTTATTGATGCATTAAGCCCTTAAAACCTGCTGGGGGCGGGGTGGGGGGGAGTTGGGTGACTGGAGATGCTGTATAAAGAGGAACTGAAGGATGAGTAGGAAGACTCGTATGGGAGAGAGGTCTGCTAGGACAGCCTGTGCCGGAGCGAAGGGGTCCTGAGGGAGCGTGGTGCCGGTGGCGGACGACGGCAGCTGGTTCCCTTGGCCGTGATGGTTAGGGATGAAGAGGAGGAAGACGGGGAGCGTAAGGACTGGCCGTGATGAGGAGGTGAGGGGAGAGTTGGCACAGGGCCCAGCTCGTAGGAGGTGCTCAGTAAATTGCTGCGGACGTGGAGGGGTGAGGATGGGATGGCGAGATGGAGACGTAAAGAGGAGGGTGTGAGAATTAATGGTGAGGAATAACGAGGACCGGGTCTAGTTTGCGGCAGTGAAGGTGGCAGACAGGACAGCTAAGAGACGTGGAGGAGGTGGGGTGTGTGAGACTGAGAGACTTAACTGGAGGAGGGGGAAATGCAAGTGGACCGAGGGAGCACTCTGGTTTTCTGGCTTGAGTGCACGAGAGCTACTCCCTGCCGTGTGGCAGGGAAACAGGGAAGCCAGCAGGCTAGCACTGGACATTAGGACGGGACGATGAGTTTGCAAAATTGATGTGATGCTGGGGTGAAAGTTTCAGGAAAGCGATCCGAAATACACGCCTGGTGCTCAGCACACAGGTCTGGGCACTAGCCCAGAGAGAGGGAGAGAATTCTGTTTATGATAGAAAATTTGAAAATTACAGAGAAGTTTGAAGAAGTTGCCCAGAGTTCTACCGTATAAAAAGGGAAGACTATTTTTGATGGAGGAGAGTGCCATTCAGATATTTCTACTGAAGGGGAAAGAGCTGATGGTCATTATTGCTGGCCTACAAAGATAGCACTTTTTGAGCTAGTCTTCCCACATCAACTCTCTTCTTCCAACTCATCTCTTCTACCAGGGGTTGGTAAACTCTTTCTGTAAAGACCCAAACAGTACATATTGTAGGCTTTGCAGGCTCTCTGTGGTCACCATCACATACTCTTTATTTTCTTATGACCCTTTAAACATGTAGAAACCATCCTTAGCTTGTAGGCTGTACATGGATAGGCCACAGGCCAGATGTGGTCCATCAGCCATAGTTCGTGAACATGTATGTTATACTCCTGCCAGATTAACCCTCCTAAAATACAGCTCTGGTCCTAGCACTTCCGGTCTACTTCTTGGTCACTTGTCTTGGCCCACCAAATAAAGTCAAGCATTTTAGTCTGGCATCTGAAGCCCCCACAGATTGGCCCTAACATTCTACCTCAGCACGCCTCACATTAGGGCTTTCTCGTACACCTTAACGCCGTTGCATTTTTATGCTTTGCCCTGTCTTCTCCATACCTGTCCGAATCCTAGCCGATTTTCAGGACCAGCATAACTGCTGCTTTCAGGTAGAGCCTTGTCTTCCCCAGAGGTGCTTTCTCCTTCTTAGAACTCTGCAGGCGGTCTTGGCAGACGCCTCTCTCAAAACTTCCCTTCTGCTTTATAAGGCAGAGGATGCCATCCCAACGGGGGACATCTTCATTACACAGGACACTGAGCACAGTGCAAAACCCTCTGTAGGCATTCCATAAACATTTGTTGAGTAGCATGTGATGGAGGAAAAAAAGCCTGAGGAAGGAGGAAAAGAACATGTGAGAAAAGTTGTGTCGATAACAAGTTTTCAGCAATAACATGGGCCTGGGGGCTTCAATCCAAGGACGGTATGCAGCAAGGCTCTGTCGCATCTTTGTCCCACTGTGGACTTCTTTGATGGAGAATGTAATTGGACTATTTCCACAGCGGCTTTGTTAGTGTCAGATTAATGGCATTCAGTATACAAGCCGACCTCAGTTTTGCTTCAAGGTTATTTCTTTTTTTTATAATAGTCTAAAGAAAAATTGATTAACAGCTTAAAGGAAGGCTCTGGGTTTGAAGGCCTTGATAGCAGTACCGCTCACAGCATGGAGCTGGAGGAACTTCGCCATGAGAAGGAGATGCAGAAGGAGGAGATACAGAAGCTAATGGGCCAGATCCATCAGCTGAGGTCTGAACTACAGGTAAGATTCATTGTGGGTCGGCTGCACAGCCAGCCACGCACCCCCAGCTGTTGGCAGGTAAGGGGAGCGGCGAGGGGGCATTTGTGTTTTCAGGGAAGGGTGTTGGTGAGACAGTGCGTGGAACTTATGCAGGACCAGCGGTCACCATGCAGAAATGAATCTAAAGCGATAGGTTTCTTGTCCACTGACTGTGAAGGGCTGGAAATAAGAGCGGTAACTAGGTTCGTTCATTAAACCAATTCTTCCTCTGCCCCCCATGTGCCGGGCATCTTATAGGCTCGGGGTTATAGCAAGGAGCAGACAGAACCTTCGAATTTGTGGATCTTGTGATCTAGTGGTTAAAACACAAATGAGATTTGGGCTTGTGTGTAAAACTGGAATGTTTTCTGATACTGGAACGGACACAGGGACGGTCTCTTAATTAGAGTTTCAGACGTAATCTTATCATTTATGGTTTATGTGTAATTGCTGTTTTTAATCCACAAATAAATGGAGCCTTTCATTTAGTTTAAAAACATGGAGTCCTCGACATAAATATCATAGGAGTGGTCTCTGAGAACAAGAGAAGATAAAGTGCTGGCTAACAAGCCTTCTTTAAAAGAAAAACCATTTTGCAAAGAATACTCACCCATGCATGAACTCAGCAAGTGATTGGTTTGTGAGATGTTTATGATCTACAATGGAAAGTGTGGAAGTCGTGAGGGTAGGGCTTCTTGTCTGGAGTGTGGGCTTGGATCTCAGGCTTAGTAGATGTGTTGCCTGCACCAGACACCACTTCTCACTGAGCCTGACTTTTTTCAGCCATGAACTGAAGGTAAACAGAGCTTCCCTTGAGGATAAGGGATATGTGTAAAGGGCCTGGCATTGTTCCCAACATGGGTTAGGCCCTCAGCAACTGTTAGCTCATGTCACGTCTGGATTTTTTTCATATTGGCCAAGTAGAAGAGCTTATAAAGGCTGTTGTCCTCAGAATCTGGAAAGTAGGATTTTTTTCCCTGTAATTAATTATGAATTCCAAAGAATTCAGTCCCGTGAACTTAGAAATTGAGTGGATGCTAATCTTATTCACGCTTTGTTTTGTTCATACATGTATTTTGGATGAGATTATGAAAAATAGGACGTGTTTTATTTAATATCTCATCTTTACCCCAGCATCACTGAGGACATTGACTATTTCCCAAGTTTATGAAATCTGTAGTAAGGATTAAAGTGTATCCAGCAGAATGAGAGAATTGTTAACGGCTCCAGTAGCTGTCATTCACTAAGCACTGCTATGCCAGGCATTCCCTGTAAGGGAGATGGTGCATTCTCTTTCTGCAGTTTGAAGAGAAATTCAGTCATAGAGAAGGAAAGTAGTTTCCCTAGGACTGGTAAAGTAGCAGAGCCAGGATTAGAACCTCTGCCCGATTCCAGAATACGTTCTTAACCATTGCCTGTACTGCCTGCAGCTCAGGAATTCATTTGATTAAGTCAAACTGATGGCAAGATTAATTTACCTACTATCAATCCCCAAAACTCAAGGATAGGGAAAAATAATTGTACTTATTGCTGTTCTCTAAGTCCACAAAGTTGTGTTATCTGGGAGTATCTGTTATTATCTGAAAGTATCATTAATCTATCTGTTCTTCCAAACAGTATGTGAAGTGTGGAGACGTAGAGATGAGTTCAAGACAGAGTGTACCAAAAGATCAAAAGCAGATGAGATGCCAGTTTTTGTCTCTTGTGGGACTGTATGAATGGATGCATGCTTAACCCATACAGGGGAAATTGAGAAACCTAGAGTTACATTCTTTGCCACTAGTAGATTTATTAGGAAATCTAGAAGGTGGGTTTTGAGTTTGAAGAAATGAGAATAATGACACTGAGAGAAGGCGGAAGAAATATAGAAAGATATACAAACAGATAATGGTAATAAAACTAAAAAAAAAAAATGAAATGGGGGCACCTGGGTGGCTCAGTCGGTAAAACGTCTGACTTCAGCTCAGGTCATGATCTCACAGTTCGTGGGTTTGAGCCCTGCGTCAGGCTCTGTGCTGACAGCTAGCTCAGAGCCTGGAGCCTGCTTCAGATTCTGGATCTCTCTCTCTCTCTGACGTTCCCCTGCTCACACTGTCTCTCTCTCTCTCTCAGAAATAAATAAAAACATTCAAAAAATTTTTTTTAATTTAAAAAAGAAATAATAGACTAATTAATCTGAGGTGATGTGAGAGAATGGTTATATTCTTAGTTTCTGTTGAGTACTTAGCACACAGGCAGAAACTAACTGTAACCTGCAGTTCCATGGGACCAGTGCGGCAAAATCCTTTGTGATATTATATTCCTGTTCCTTTTGAAATCGTTAGCTTTTGATTGGAGCCATAAATCTCCCAGTGAGCCACTGTTGACGCATGCTCATTAGATCACGTGGTTCGGGTGCTGTGGCAGCTGTGGTATCCTGTCCGTGTGTCTCACCGTTTGCCGTGTTATACAGTGAAGCGTCCGTTTGTGTCCTCCTTTTAGGCGGAGACCATGTCCACTCACCTTTATCCCCCAGTGCCCGCCCAGCCCCGTGCATGGCGCATAGTGATTACTCAGTAAGTGTCAAAATGAACAGTTAATTATTGCTTTCACATATCAGGCTCATCGTTTCAGGATATGGAGGCCCAGCAGGTTAGTGAGGCAGAGTCAGCAAGAGAACAGTTACAAGACCTACAAGACCAAATAGCTGGACAAAAAGCATCTAAACAAGAACTGGAGGCAGAATTGGAGCGACAGAAGCAGGTAAAGATTTTAGATGGAAGATTATCGAAGGAAGATGTTCTGCTGGCGGCCCTCGGAGGATACTCTTCTAGTAAAGGACCTTAGTGACATTCTTGTAGGATGGGCTTGGAGCGGTGATGCTAAATGGGACCTTCTAGGTCCCTCCTGTCTTGTTACTACCCACCCCCTTCACTGTTTATTTGGCAGATGAGAAATAGACCCACACAACGGTTACAGGGCTTGTCTCTTATCAAACAACGACTAGAGAATAGCACAGAACTCAGGATTCCGGTCCCAGAGTTCTTTCTACTGCCTCATATACTACATAAACATATACTACTACCTCATATACTCTATGTACATATACTGATGCCTCATATACCACATGTACATATACTACTACCCCATATGCCCCACGTACATACACTGCTGCCTCATACACCCCACGTACATACGCTGCTGCCTCATACACCCCACGTACATACACTACTACCTCATATACTATAGTGCGTATGTATAGAAAGCTTAAAAACATCAGTTGATTTTCATGTTTTATTACGTTTGTGCTTTCTAGGGACAGCAGTAGTAGTATTTACTAGAAATATAAATACAACATTATTGCCATGTTAGACCGCTCTTTCTGTTTGAGAAGAAATATTTATACAGAGTGTTCTTACAAGTCATGTTTATAATTGTATTTCTTTGTTTACTTAGCAGTGGTTTGCTCCCCAAACCAAATTATCATACTTTAATAGACATATGATAGTTTCCTTATTACAACAGTTAAACGTGCTTACAGCCACATTTTCAGAAGATGCTGTATCTAATGTTACCAACCCCTGTAATTTACTAAATAATGACACTGTTACAGGCACATAGTGTATGTTATTTTATTTTATCCTCACAATAAAATCTGTATTCTCTTTACAGAAAACTATTCTTACAATTATCAGTGCATCACTTATAACATTTCCAGCTTTGTGTATTTATATTCCTAGACCTTTTTTATTAGGATTTATCATTTCTGAAACTTGTTCTATTCTCAGAGAAATGTTTGTTTTTATTATGAACGTGCCACTCAGCTGTTTGCTGAGTAGTGAGGGGAAAAAAGTCCATTGAGTAGCAGCCTACAGATACATCATAGTCTGTCGTAGATAATTTAGTTATGAAATTGACTGTCCTTTCAGAAATTGCATTTAATTTATTCAAGGAGCTATTATTATATATCGAAAAGCAAAAATTTGATGTTCTTGATGGTTAGATAATTTTCATTTTATTACGGCAGATGGCTTCACCACACCCACTGCCAGTGCCCGTTTTTAAAATGATAGAATTAAGTAGGGCGAGTGCAGCTGAATGTAGCTCTAGGCTGTTTATTTAGTCATGAGATGTTCTAGGTATTAGGGCTTAATCTTGGCATTAAACAGTCCCATAGTTTTCCTTTTTAATTTAAGTAATTTCAACCTTAAATTTTGTGCTAGCCTAAGAGCTTGAAAGAAACAAGGCAGACCTTCTTGTAAATTGCAATTCTCCTACCCTAACTAATTACTGCCTCATTTTCTTTATTCTCCCTTATCTCAGCTTTTTTAATCAGTAACATGAGCAGGCTGAACTAAATGTTTTACCGTAGTCTAGCAGTTTGATCCTGTCTCACATTTACGTCTTCATACTTCTTCCCTTTACTTCATCTGCACAGTTAAGCATAATGCTTTTGAAGGTTTCTTAGTTAACTACTCTGTCTTCCCTGGCATGTGCTTTGTCTTAAATTGCGACTGACACTGACTCATCGTATCCATTGTACAAACCAGCAGCACATTCGTGCAGTTGTTAGTGAATCTGGAGGTATTCTTTTCTCTTTTAGCAATGATAGAGCAAAACGGGCACGGTGTTGCCTGGTCCAGATAAGCACGTGAAGGGCTGCTCAGCATCACTAATCACTAGAGAAATGCAAATAGGAACCCCACTGAGACACCAGCACATACCCATAGAGTAGCTACACTTACCGGAACTAACGATACCAAATGTTGGGAAGGATGTAGAAGAACTGGAACTCTGTCATATTGCATGGGAATCCCAAGTAGCGCAGGTTTTTTGAAAACAGTTCACAAAGTAATTTGGCAGTTTTTCCCCCATAAGTTAGACCTAACCCTTATGTGATCCAGCAGTTCTATTCCTACGTATCTACCCAAGAAACATGAAGACCTGTGATCACCCCAGACTTGTGCTTGGTTATGCCTCATGTGCGGGTTGATACAGCACGCCCGAGTAGTGTTCATCAGACCCGTCCGCGTCTGTCCGTTCATCCATTCAGGATAGATGGTGGTGCGTGTCAGCTGAGTGCCTCCTGCATGTCAGCCACTGTTTTAGGTACTGGGGATGAAATAGGGGACACTGATAGGGCTTCTGTTTATTCACGTCTCACTTTGTAGGAATTCCACTACATCGAAGAAGATCTGTATAGAACGAAGAACACATTGCAAAGCAGGATTAAGGATCGAGAAGAAGAAATTCAAAAACTTAGGAATCAGGTATGAATGAGTGTTCACAACTTAGGAAGATATCCCATTGCAAAATTAATTTTTTAAGGGCTACAGAAAGACCTTCTTTTCCCATCTTTTCACCTCAATTCTGCTGTTGCAGTAGTGACGTATTATTTTCAGTCTGATGTAGAAATTCATCTAATGCCATTTGAGTCTGCATTTGCTGTATTCTGTGGCTTCTCCTAGAAGTGTTTTGTAGCCAAAGCCATCCGAGGACGTGTGACTTACCCCAAATTTCCTATCTTCTAACTTCACTGATGGTTGAGCCGATTGCCAGTTTCATAATTGTGGTTTCTCTTTCCTAAGAAAAATCCAATGATAAATCTTCTTATTAACAATTGATAAGTCTTTCATAAAGTCCCAAGACCTGTTTTCAGCTCTGAAAATGTAAAACATAGGAAATAACATGTGCCCACCTGCCAGATTTACCTGTGCTTACCGTTAACTATGACAGAGGCACGCATTCACATATCCTATAACTGTAGATTATCCTTTTCTCCCTTGTAGTTATTGACTTAATAAATAATGAACTCACTGATCATCTAAATAATTTATATGAAGATTGGTTCTTCCTTTTTTAGTTAGCTAATGACTTAGTTGAACATAAAAAGTCAAATAATTTTAGTCTTTAAGTTCTCAGACTTCATAGTAGTCCATAATTTAAGATATTTTAAAATATTTTAATTTTATAAGAGTTGGAAATGGAGGTGCCTCAGTGGTTCAGTCAGTTAAGCATCTGACTGAATTTTGGCTCAGGTCATGATCTCAAGGTTCATGAGATGGAGCCCGCATTGGGCTCCATGCTGACAGGACAGAGCCTGCTTAGGATTTTCTCTCTCCCCTTCTCTATGCCCCTCCCCTGCTTTACTCTTTCTCTGTCTCTCTCTCTCTCTCTCTCTCTCTCAAAATAAATAAACATTAAAAAAAAATTTTTTTTTTAACAGTTGGAGGGGTTCCTCGGTGGCTCAGTCAGTTAAGCATCCTACTTGGGCTCAGGTCATGATCTCACGGTTTGTGGGTTTGAGCCCCGCGTCAGGCTCTGTGCTGACAGCCAGCTCAGAGCCTGGAGCCTGCTTCAGATTCTGTGTCTCCCTCTCTCTCTGCCTCTCCCCTGCTCATGCTCTGTCTCTCTCTGTCTCAAAAATAAACTATAAAAA
>NW_024080699.1:4276653-4278339 GCF_003009895.1 Hyaena hyaena
TCTCTCTCTCTCTCTCTCTCTCTCTCAAAATAAATAAACATTAAAAAAAAATTTTTTTTTTAACAGTTGGAGGGGTTCCTCGGTGGCTCAGTCAGTTAAGCATCCTACTTGGGCTCAGGTCATGATCTCACGGTTTGTGGGTTTGAGCCCCGCGTCAGGCTCTGTGCTGACAGCCAGCTCAGAGCCTGGAGCCTGCTTCAGATTCTGTGTCTCCCTCTCTCTCTGCCTCTCCCCTGCTCATGCTCTGTCTCTCTCTGTCTCAAAAATAAACTATAAAAAAAAAAAAAAAAGAGTTGGAAACAGCTGATTTCAGTGTTCCATTCTTCCCTCACCTGCCTTTGTGAGGTGCCTAAATGGCAACATGACTTACTAGCAGAAAGTCAAAGAAAGGAGCATAAACCACCAAACTGGTTTAATCCTTAGATAAACATTCCTGTATTTATTAAATGTTTATTGAGTGCTTACTAAGCCTTAAGATACTGTGCTGTTTTTCTTAATTAAGAATTCACCTTAGGAGGCCATCTCTTAAATTTTCATCTAAGTGGAGCAGAGGAAAATCTTTGTCTCATAAAGGAAAGTTGATTTATATGCTTTAAAAAGAAATCAGCGTCTTAATACCTTGCCAAGAAACAACCACTCATAAGTGAGTGGCCACATAAGCACATAAGTAGGTGCTCAAAACCATCAGGCCTCAAGGGAACACAAATTAAAACTTCTGTGGGACGCACCTCTGCTGACTACACCACAAGAGCAGTCGGTGAGCGTGCCCCTGCACACCGCGTATGGTGCGGGGTAGCGAGGCGTCCAGAGCCAGAGCACCAGGAAACTGCAGAGCAGAGCTGAAAACCTCATGCTGTGGTCTTTGCATTGTACCACAGCTGCTGAGTTGTGGAGGGTTTTGAATCCAGATTGAGAAGTTCAAACAGCATCATAGATCATGGATTATGGATCGGTGCTTTCAAATATTTATGATCATGAGGCCATAGTAAGAAGTAAAGTATACATTGTTTCTCAGTACTCACGTGTACTTAGAAATACACAGTTGAAACCGAAGTTTCACAAAACAGTACTCTCACATACTGTGTGCTGTGTATTCTGTCCCCTACAATGTGGCCCCGCCAAGCTGGGTTTGTGGCCCAATACTACAGGTTGAAAATCTCTTCTGTAGCAGTGAAAGGATGGTAGAGTTTTGAGAAGTTGATTCTTGCCACACTTTACATGTGGGAATATTGTGTAACTTTAGTTTTATATAATAATTTTATGAACACTTTGCCTTTCAGCTTACTAATAAAACTTTAAGCAGCAGCAGTCAGTCCGAGCTAGAAAACCGACTCCATCAGCTAACAGAGACTCTCATCCAGAAGCAGACCATGCTGGAGAGTCTCAGCACAGAGAAGAACTCTCTGGTCTTTCAGCTGGAGCGCCTGGAGCAGCAGGTGAACTCGGCCAGCGGGGGCAGCAACAGCGGCTCTTCCATTAACATGCCTGGAGTTGACAATGGCGAAGGTAACAGAGACAGGAATTTCTGGCCATGTGTAGCAACATGGATGGACCTTGAGGGTGTTATGCTGAGTGAAATAAGTCAGGCAGAGAAGGACAAATATCATATGTTTGCACGTATAGGAGGATTAGGAGGAACTTGACGGAGGAACAAGGGGGAGAAGAAGGGGGGAAATGGTGGGGGAA
>NW_024080699.1:4279949-4358838 GCF_003009895.1 Hyaena hyaena
TTTATTTATTTCTAGGAGAGAGAGAGAGACAGCGTGAGCAGGGGAGGGTCAGAGAGAGAGGGAGTCACAGACTGAAACAGGCTCCAGGCTCTGAGCTGGCAGTCAGCACAGAGCCTGACGCGGGGCTCGAACCCACGAACCGCGAGATCATGACCCAAGCGAAAGTCGGACGCTTAACCGACTAAGCCACCCAGGCGCCCCATATTATTTATTTTTGAGAGAGAGAGAGAGACAGCATGAGCAGGGGAGGGTCAGAGAGAGAAGGAGACACAGAATCCGAAACAGGCTCCAGGCTCTGAGCTGTCAGCACAGAGCCCCACACAGGGCTCCAACTCTGCGAGATCATGACCTGAACTGAAGTCAGATGCTTAACTGACTGAGCCACTCAGGTGCCCCTTTTTTTATCTTTTTAATGTTTTTTATTATGTATTCTCAGACAATATTTTATATCTGTTGCTTTATATACATCTGTCACGTAGAAATGGCTTAATTTATTTAATAAACTCCTATGGTCGGGGATTTAAATTGTTGCCAATTTTGTCTCTAAGATAAGCAGTTCTGAGGAAACTATCCTCTGTAAATATCTTTTTCTTAACATAAACTATTAGAAATGGAGTTTGCTGAGTCCTAGGAATACACATTTAAAGTCTTTTGATTTTTGTTGCCCAAATCAAGTAATTCTTAAGCACCTACTTAGTACCAGCTACTGTTGTAGGCATTGGAGATACAGGATTTGACAAAAGATATCAAATCTCTGCCCTGTGGATCTTACATTCAGGTGCTGTGGGGGGAGATAGCAGTAAATTATGTGAGATGGTGATAGGTGCTGCAGAGAAGGGAAAGACAGGGTGCCAAGTGTGGGGATGGAATTATAATTTAAATAGACCTCATTGGAAAGGTGGAACTTTTATATTAAAAGTCCCAAAGGAGGTAAGAAAGACTAAAAGGAGCTTTAAAGGAAGAGTTTCCAGGCAGAGAAGAGCAGGTGCAAAGGCCCTGAGGCAGGAGTGGTGCTGGCATGTTAGAGGAACAGCAAGGAGGCCAGTACAGCTGTAGAAGACCGAGTGAGGGTGAGAGTAGTCTAAGGGGAATTCAGCTAACTTGGAAGAGACTGTTTTCGCCCATGTAAGGACTTAAACTCTGAATGAAGTAAGAAGCTATTGAAGGGCCTTGAGAGGGTGACTGATCTGACTGCATTTTAGCAAGAGACCTCTGGCTGCTGTGTTCAGAAGAGACTGCAGGGGGCTGAGAGTGGAGGTGGGGGACCAGGGAGGAACGGTTGTATGAATGTGTGTGAGAGATGGTGGCGGTGAGGACCCTCATGGGATTTGGGGTTATTTTAAAGGTGAGTGGGCAGATTGGCTGTGGAGTTTGAGAGAAAGAAAGGAGTTTGAACCTGAGCTGATGGAATGATGCTTTCGGGTACTGAGATGGGGGAAACAGGGTGAGTAGGTTGGAGGAGGGCAGGAAGTCAGAATCATGGTTCTGGGCATGCCAAGCGTGAGATGGCTGTTAGACATCCAGATGGAAACGAAACAGACGATTAGATGCGGCTGAAGATACAGATCTGGGAGTCGTCGGCTTTGCAGAAAGGGTGTGTCTGGCCTCACTCTCACCCGCACAGGAAGAGAGTGCTCGTTAATGTTGATTCTCAGCAACATGGTATTTGTAAACGTTAGTTTTTGCTAGTTGTATAGGTTAATAGTTTTTTTAGGTTTTAATTTTTATTTTTGTGGATATAGAAGTTTAAGTATTTTATATAATCAAATTTATGTCTTTACTTTATGGACTCACGTTCTTTGGATGTAATGCTTACTAGAAAGTTGGCCTTGGGAGCCATTTGTCATACAATATATATCCAACTATAATTTTGTTAAGACAGTATTGATTTTGGTGTTTGTACCTTAATTCATTATTTTCTTGTTTAAACAGGCACACGTCTGCGAAACGTTCCTGTTCTTTTTAATGATACAGAAGCTAATCTGGCCGGAATGTATGGAAAAGTCCGAAAAGCTGCTAGTTCAATTGACCAGTTTAGGTAAGCAAGGACAGTGACTCAGGTCTTTCGGTACCGTTTTCTCATGGTTTCAGTCACAGCAAGTCCTGTCAGGCAGAGCCGATGTTTAAAGTGACGTTTCCCTACTGCCTCTCATGATACTTCAGTCTCATGAAATTGCTTTATGCGCTCAGCCAGTGCCTATGTTCTACTGAAGATTATTAACCCTGATCATTTCTCTTCTCATAATAAACCCTATTAAAAACACTTATTAAATTTCATTGAGAAAACCTCTGTCTCATGTAAATGCATCCATTGGAATGTTTTATTTCATTTTATCGTGTGCTGAGACTAAAAGATGCTGCTATATGTGATGAACAGTACTCATTTTAATGTATATTTATATATACTACAAAGTAATATATAATTTATATGTTATTACATATTCATAACTTCTTTATACTAGCAGACATCCACCCTACAAAGAAAATGTTTTAACGGTTTATGTATGCCTTGTTAAACTTCATGTTTCAATAACCTACTAAAGTCATTTGCCTCATAATGCTTGTAATTAAACACAATTATAACGGCTGGTGCAATATAGAGCGATCTTTTCTTACCTTTTTGTGTTAGAATAGAGCTACGGTGTTAAAAATCAGCAATGACTTGCTAAGGTTGCTGAGGCCACATTGGCATTACCTCCAGGCTGTGAAGCACATTTATTTCAGCTACTCATTTATTCAACGTACGTAATAATTTTTAGAGAAACTACATGCTGGGCATTACACTCATAGCAGTGAAAGGTGCAGAAAGGCCTAGAAGAAGGGTGTACGTGCTTGTATGGGTATCCATCTTGATGGGGAAAAAGTGTTTCAGAGAGGCCCGACTAATAAGGTCTAGCACACTCCCGTGTTTACTGTACTTAAGTGTTTGCCTGAGTTTCTCTAGTTTTTTGCCTTTTACAAGCATGTGTCCATGCAGAAGCTTCCAGATTAGTTCTTGGCTGGTGTTAACCAACCAGTCCCTTTTCCCTATTCATGTGTTGACACTTGCCTTACCTTTTGTAACTTCTTTGGTCTCTGACAGAAAGATTATTCAGAGAGGGACCAAGTTTGCCTCATGTAGTTGTAGCCGGAGAATGAAGGGGAACTATTGCACTATACTTGTCAGTCAAGCCACAATCGATAAAGAAAATCTTTGTTTACTATGTCGTATCCATATGGTTATTCCAAGTAGTCATTTAACAATCTACTATAAAATGGTTTTTCTGTTATGGTGGCTGTATACATAGTTTGAATGAGAGAAATCCTAAGAAGCTTCATTAGCTGTTACCACAGGAAGGTGTGTTTGAGTGTTAACTCTCTCCTCTCACCCCCACCCTCCATTTGTGCAGCATCCGCCTGGGAATTTTTCTCCGAAGATACCCCATAGCACGAGTTTTTGTGATTATATATATGGTAAGTAAACTTCTTTGAAAAAATAATACTGCACTTGATTTTTAACAAGTTTTTTTTTCAGCTGCAATCAATTCTGAAAGAGAATAGAACTCATTTTTGGTAATTAAGATTTTTTTTACCTCAGGTATGTAAATAGAGTTATAATTCATCACATCTAAAATATAAATTGACCAAAGGCTTTTCCTGCAGTAAAATTGTAGTGAAGTTCGATGGTTACCTCCATTTCTAAGCCCCCATATTTTATGATAATAAAATATCATTTTATTAATGATAAAAATACAATGCAAAACAATCTGTTTCATTTGATGTAAAGTTGTTTTGATTATCCTCATGGGTTTTGCTTTATTTTCTGAAAGACCCTCAAGGTTGATTTCTATTCTTTCAGATTCCTTAGCTCTATAAAATGGTCACCATAGTTTGGGATACTGTTTCATATGTCCCGTGACCCTAAAAACTAACTGTTCTGAGTGAGGGCAGCTAAGCGTAAGTAAGAAAAGCAGTTTTCCTGAAAAAGAAAAAAAGCTTACTTAGGAAGAAATTTCTCTGTGATCCACTAGAGGGAAGAGTTATTCCTTTGAATAAAAAGTTTTTAAGGAGCAGGCCCCTAGGTAGCTCAGTCAGTTAAGTGTCCAACTCGATTTCAGCTCAGGTCACCATCTCAGGGTCTTGAGGCTCAGGGTCAGGCTCTGACTGGTGGTAGAAACTACTTGAGATTCTCTCTGTGTCCCTCTGCCCCTCTGCTGGTTCTCTCTCTCTCTCTCTCTCTCACTAACTGAAAAAATATTTAAGAAGTGAGGGTTGGAGAGAACAAAAGACAAAAATTGATGGCTTAGGGCCACACTGAGTCGATTCCTGGTGTGGGGGACAGAAGAGCACGTGCACCCCGATGGCTGATGACAGAATGGTGAGGCACCTGTAATGGAGCCTCCCATTACGTCAGCGCTGCCAGGAGGGAACCTGTGGAAATCATCCCTCTAGGGCCTGTGCTCGACCCTAAATCAGCTTCCAAAGCTGACACGTTCCTCCTGTCAGGAGTGTCTTCCCTCGTCCTCCTCACCAGGCGACAGCTACACCCTTTTTTCAGGACACCAACCGTGACTCTGTTCCAGAAAGACTTTCCAACCAGGAGCACTGGGCTGGCTTAGTGGTAGAGCGTGAGACTTTTGGTCTCAGGGATGTGAGTTCAAGCCCCACGTTGGGCCTGAAGCCTACTTTTAAAAAAATAAATAAAGCCTTCCCAGCCAACGTCATCTATATCTCGCCATTTTAATTGTGCCACATGCTCTGCGTATTTGTATATACCTGTGCATCTCATGAATGTGTTAAGGACACTGATAATTCTCAACTGAGAATTCTGTAGGCATCAAAACCTTTATGCTCCACTGCATTTAGCTAGTTTAAGTGTTTGCACGTTTGTTTCCTTGTTGTTTCTCCGGTGAACACGGACGGAGTGCCCGCAGTGTCGCAGATGCGGCCCCGCGAAGACAGAGACAAAGAAGACCTGCTTCCTGCCCTCAGCGCGCTACGCGGTAGGCTTCTGGTGCAGAGTGGCTTGTCGGCTCCTCTCTAAACCGCTCTCTTTTTCTTTAGGCTTTGCTTCACCTCTGGGTCATGGTCGTGCTATTGACGTACACGCCAGAGATGCATCACGACCAGCCGCGTGGCAAATGAACCGAGCCCGGCTGTGCCAGCGGTCAGCCGGCTGTTTCCGGACCTGGGCTCTGCAGAAGGACCGGTTGCCTGACGCTGCGGAGAACGGTGCACAAGGTCATTCCATCACTACAGCTTTGAACTTGTTATTCTCTAAGTGCTCTGCCCTCTACATCTCCCCCCCGCCCCCACCTCTTCCAGATGGTAAGAGTGTCTGAAACAGACAGTAACGTAATTCAGCTCTGCTTTCTCTGAGGTGCGAGATTGGGTGTGTGTGCGTACGCACACAGACATGCCAGCTCGTTCAGCCCTGCGCGGGCCAGCCCGCATTTTAGGTGACAACATTATGGGTTATAATCAGGGAAACTAATTGTATTTACTGATACAAATAAAACATCTTCTTTTTGATAATTCAGTCTGCTTTCATATTTTCACATGTACTTAGCTTTGCAGATACAGATTTACTTCTTCCACGTTAAAGGCCTGATTGGTCTAAGCCTTCATATAGATACATAAATAACACTTGCTGTGCATTTTTCTTTTTTTAAAATAATAGTTTCTCAGGGCACCTGGGCGGCTTAAGTCATGATCTCATGGTTCGTGGGTTCGAGCCCCGCATCGGGCTCTGTGCTGGCAGCTAGCTTGGAGCTTGGAGCTTGGAGCCTGCCTCAGAATCTGGATCTGCCTCTCTCTCTGACCCTCTCCTGCTCACGCTCTCTCTCTCTCTCTCCCAGAAATAAATAAAACATTAAGGGCACCTGGGTGGCTCAGTCCGTTAAAGTCCAACTTCAGCTCAGGTTATGACCTCACAGTTCGTGGGTTCCGGCACCATGTCGGCCTCTGTGCTGACAGCTAGCTCAGAGTCTGGAGCCTGTTTCAGGTTCTGTGTCTCCCTCTCTCTCTGACCCTCCCCCGCTTGTGCTGTCTCTCTCTCAGAAATAAATAAAACACATTCAAAAAATACATAAATAAATAAACATCTAAAAAAATAAAATAAAATCATAGTTTCTCATCCCCATTAAGTAGGACCTTTCCAAATGGGCTTCAGTGAGAAGAGCAGAAATGAGCAGTGTTGTTACCGGTCACCAATTGTTGGTGCTTTGCCCCCTCTCTGGGGACACCCCCCTCCCTCCTGTCCCAGTGCGCCACCTCCCTCGGGTTCTTAGGCGCTCATTCGCTGTCCTCATTTCCTTTCCGCTAGCCTGGACCTTGGGGCAGCTCGGGACGCCCGGAGCCCTTGTGTGTAGCATTTAGGAATCAAATCTGTTCTTTCAACCTATGCACTTTCAAAACACCCCACTGCAAAGACGTGGAGTTATTCTTTGAAAAGAGACATTTTCTTTGCTTGAAGTTCAATACATTGTTCCTCTTGACTCTTTGTCCCCCACATGCCTGAATTCTTATTTTGTCCCCTGGTTACTGGTGGTCTCTCTCCGCATGTGATTGATTCACATAGATCTTGGGCGGGGGTTTAGTTCTTTCAGGAATGTTTCCGGAGCAGTCTGCTGGTACCTACCGAAAACCTGAACAGAGTTTCCCTTCGTAATGACATCTGTACTGTGACTTTAACTGACCTATAAAATCTTCAGAATCTTAATACCCTAGCAGATGTATATGTTTCTTATTTTTCACCAGAAAATGAAGTTTCAAAGGTCATCTTACATATGTTTGAGCTGTTTCTCAACTTAGCATGAACGTAAAAGGCAGCAGTGCCACATCATCTAAAGGTGGATATGAGATCCTGGGGTAGAGGCACATTATTACATCTGTAGGTTTTCTGTCACCGCCCTTACTTGGGGTGTTAATAGCCTGTCAGAGCCTGAGCTGTGAGGTCAGGTCTGAGCTCAACCAGAATAAAGTAAAGGTTTAATCTTGTTAATATCTTTGAAAGATGGTTTTCCCTGTCTTCTAATTTGGAAACTTTTCTGGAAAATGATTAGAACCAGGTTACACACTTAAAATGGAAAACAGCACATGCTTTGTTGTCGTGTTTTGCCAGACTTCCCGCCCCTGCGCGTCTCCCTGGCTTCTGCTGGGATGCCTCCACGTCTTTCTTCAGGCTTTGTATGTTCTTGGCTTTGGAAATTGTTTGACAAAGTGTTTCCAAGATTATTTTTCTGCAGTTACTTTGAAACTGAACTGAGTTTCAGTTTCACCATCCTCAGCCCTAACAAACTGGGGAGTTATGAACAGCGTGCCCTTTCATTCATCCTCAGGTAGCACGAAACCTTGACTAATTAAAGAGATTGCATGAGGGGCACCTGGGGGCTCAGTCAGTTAAGCATCAGACTTCAGCTCAGGTCATGATCTCAGAGCCCGTGAGTTTGAGCCCCACGTCGGGCTCTGTGCTGACACCTCAGAGCCTGGAGCCTGCTTCCACTTCTGTGTCTCCCTCTCTCTCTGCCCCTCACCTGCTCATGCTCTGTCTCTCCCAAAATAAATAAACATTATAAAAATAATAAAAGGATTTCATGAGAGTCGATCTTTTTGCTTTTCAACCCAGTATATTCATTTGAAGACATTATGTGTACATATATATAGGATATTATATATACATTATATACATGGACATATATATTATCAGAACTCTTGTGTTGCTCTATATTTACAGCTATCAATTGGAAAATAAGATTGTTTTATTATTAGAAGACTATTTCTCTAGACCTTGTGCTTACTAAAATCTTAACACTTCTGTTGCTACAGAACAAAACCGGCAAACGAAAGCATGGGTTTTGTTAACAGGCATTAAACAGACTGTTCTGTGGAGGAGGAGAGGCCGTCGGGCCGGGCGGTCCAGCCTCAGGTTAAGAAGGCTTACATCCAACTCACCCTGTTGGGGGCAAAACCCCAAACTACCCAAAATTCCCTCCTTGGGTGCCCCCGCGCTATGGCAAGAGGCCAGCTGTGTTGGAAAAGACCCCCGTGGGCACCTGGGTAAGACGGAAGTAGAAGGAAGGAACTGGAAGAGCCGAAGAGCATAGTCAGGGACCGATGGCCAAAGGCAGTCACTTCCGGCCGTGAGTGGCCAGAAGGAAATGACTGACAAAAATGTCTTCGTGGTCTTTCTGAACACGTTTAGTATTGCTACTAACTCTTTCCTGAATGAGAAGAATACGGCGTAGACGAATGTCACAGCTCTAATGCGTGACTTTGCCTCCCAGACACAGACACAGCCCAAAATAGGTACGATTTTTTCTTTGGTCAGAACGTTTGAGGGTCAAGCGTGTTACATACCGAAGCCTTATTCGTAGAAGGTGTCTCAAAGTGGGTGGTCAAGTTTTATTTTAAGCTATAATAAGGCTACCAAGTACCACATTTTGAGGGCCCTCTGTGCTGGTCCCGTCTAGGAACTGGGAGTAGCTGGGAACAAAGCCTCTGCCCTGGTACGGCTCACATTTAAGTGGGAAGGCAGGCTGTCAACACATGCTTCACGTGACACGTGGTGTTAAATGCTGGGAAGAACAATGTGAGGGTCCCGTGGGGTGGGGGAGGGGCGGGAGAGGCCTCTGTAGAGGTGCAGGGGTGGGTGGTGCGGAACCCCCAGCGGGCTTCCTGGGCAGTAGCTTACGTAAGGACCAAGCCTCCGGAACAGGAGGTGCTTAGGGAGGCCAAGGAGGCCCGCGTGGCTGGAGCAGAGCGTGGCAAGGGAGCGCCGTGGGGCCGCTGGGCCAGGGACCCGGGGTCCAGTTGATGGACTGGAGCCTTGGTGGGATAGTGGTTAGCAGAGCTGCCTCCCAAGGGAAGGACTTGGGATTTGAAATCCCTCTTCATCTCTCCCCCTCTGACCCTAAGCCAGCATTTCTTTAACCAGGGAAAACCTTTAAAAATCTGTAGCTTAGAAACCCACAGACTGCCATTGCTCCACATACAAATGATGACGAGTACAGATTTCC
Organism: Hyaena hyaena; assembly: GCF_003009895.1. Lineage (NCBI taxonomy): Eukaryota > Metazoa > Chordata > Mammalia > Carnivora > Hyaenidae > Hyaena > Hyaena hyaena. The sequence goes on from NW_024080699.1 coordinate 4,288,946, forward strand.
TTTCGTCGAGGTGAGGACAGGCCGAACCCGAGGCCGGAAAGTACATTTTCCTACATGGTTACAAAGAACATCAGATCGACGAATCTGCACCTTTCCCCCATAACTGCTCGGCCTCCACATTCGCAGTTAGCTCGTCACGTTGGCTCAAGTCAAGAACAAACAAAAATGAAATGAAGCCCAAGAGTACAGCTGCAGACAGACGTAGCCCATGTTTGACTAACCAAGCGGAGCCCTGACTCACTGCCTGGCGTTAACGACTGTCACACTGTCAGGCCTCATCACCTCAAATGTCTTCGGACATTTCGCATCCCCAGGGGGCAGAGACAGTACTTTTTTTTATCCACTGTTCTATCCTCAGTGCCTAGACCAGTGCCTGGCCCACAATGCCTTCCGTCGATGTTCGCTGAGCTTCCTTCACTGTATCGGGCAGAGCCCTGAGCTCATGCACTCCCCTCCAGTGCCCCTTAGACCTTCACTCGGCATCTATCCTGTTCATGCAGCACATCTGGTTCCTAAAACCCCAGCAGAGAAGAAAAACTAACTGGCTGGGTGCACTGGCAATAGTGAGGACTTCAGTCAGCTAGCTCGCCAGGATTTCCCAAAAAGGGACAGGCCATAAGCATTTAAAATACAGAAACGGGGGCTCCTGGGTGGCTCAGTCGGTTAAACATCTAACTTCGGCTCAGGTCATGATCTCACAGTTCATGAGTTTGAGCCCCGTGTCGGGCTGTATGCGGACAGCTGAGCCTGGAGCCTGCTTTGGATTCTGTGTCTCCCTCTCTTACCCTCCCCACCTCGTGCTCTGTCTCTCTCTCTCAAAAATAAACATTAAGAAATTTTAATACAAAAATAAATAAAATAAATACAGAAACAAAAGGTGACCCGAGGACACTGCTGACCTGAGGTGTCCATAGTGAAGAGCTTTAATCATCAGAGGAAGTTCAGTCATGCTTGATGGATTTTCCCAAAAGATAGTGGAGAAGATTTCTGAAAGACCAAAGAGATTTCTGGAAGTTCTGCCAAGCAACACCCGCATATAGTCAGGCTCTTTCCTCATATCATATTTTCCTCTCTATCTCACTGGACCTCTCCTCTCTAGGAGTGCTAGTTAAGCTAAGTTTACCCAAAGTAGTAAGCTTTCTGCATGCAAACTTTTCAGCTGCTGGCTATTTGCTTTAATTCACAAATACGGTGTAAATCAATGAAATTCAAGAATTAATTCAAACCTTAAATGTAATTGCAGCTAGAACATGCTTCCTAATGGGCCAATATCACCACCAAGGGGGTGAGAATTGGTTCTTAAGAGGGCAAAAATATCTGTTTTCGTATGTAAAGCCAGGTTTGCATCTAGTGTACACCAGGCGATCTGACATTGAGATCTCATGACGGGGAGTGATGATAATGGCAAAGGCTGGGAAACACTGGGCTGGACGAACAGGCAGGGACCCGGCTCCGCCCTCATGGAACCTGCACTCCAAGAAGGGAAACTGATGCAGATCGGAGCCTTGCACGGTCTGGTCCTCACCACCTCCGAGCTTCAAGCCACTCCGTGCATCGTATTCTGCATTCCGGTCTCTTGTACCATTCCAGTCCAATCTTGCCCAATTACTCACTTCCTCTTCCTGTGGGATGATTTTACTTCCTGTCCCACTGACATCAGCCTTAGCCTTACAAACTGACTTCTTTGGCTGGTGGAATGTGAGTGGAGGAGATACGTGCCATCCCCAAGCAGAAGTGTTGAGTATCATCTTGTGGTTTGGGCCCTCCCAGCATGTTCCAGACAGTGGCTGCTCCTTCAGCCTAGGTTCTATGGAATGAAGACATGGAGCGGAGTCAAGCATGGAGGGCATCCACAGTGGACATGTAGCTTAAATGAACAGTACATCTTTGCTTTTGTGGGACCCTGAGACTTGGGAGGTTGGCTGTTAGTGCAACATAACCCAGCAATAACTGACAAGTATCCACCCATGCGCCATGCCCTCTTTCAAGCTCTGGACCTCCCCTCTGCTTCAGACACTTATCTTCTTACTTCCTGTCCCCTCCTGCTTGGGGATGGCACATATCTCCTCCACTCACATTCCTCCAACTTAAATGCCAACTTTTTCTCCATGAAGTATGAACACCTCCCTTCCCTTCCTCCAAAAAAAGAAAAGAAATACTAGGCTGGGTATCTATAGTGAGCAGAATAATGGCCCCCTTCAAGGATGTCTGTGTTCTAATCCCTAAACCTGTGAATATTTTATAGAAAAAGGGACACTACAGATTACAGGTAAATTAAGGATCATGATGCAGGGAGATTATCCTGAATTACTCATAATCCTACACCGGTCCTTAATGGAAGAAGAAGGCAGAAGAGTCGGAAGGAGATGTGATGGCAGAGGCAGAATTCAGAGTGGTTCAACTGGTGGGCTTGCAGATGGGGAGGGGCCATAAGCCAAGGAACACAAGCAGCTTCTCAAGCTGGGGGAGGCAAGGAGACATTTTCCTCTAGAGCCTCTCTAGAGGAACGCAGTCCCACCAAGGTCTTGATATTAGCCCAGTAAGACCCACTGCAGACCTCCGACCTCCAGAACTATCAAAAGTAATTTATATTGTTTTAAGCCACTAAGTTTGTGGTCATTTGTTACAGGGACAGTAGATGACCAATTGTGTCCTTCCCTGGTTATGAGCTCCCATAGCACAGAGAAATCTCTGCTCTTAATACTGATGCTGAATGGAGCTGCCTCACCACCTTCCATCACCCCAACTAGACTCCAAGCTTACTACACCCATCTTGTCCCAATTATATCTTCAGAGCCTGGAAGGGTGCATGGCAGTTGAGTACTCAATGCAGATTTCTGGAACAGATGCAATTTTAGAAACTAGGACTAAGGAGGAACAGTGATGTGTGACATTGAAGAAATACAAACCAAAAATTGGATGCTACTACTTTCTGACTTGCTTAAGTAGCTGGCAAAGTCACTAAACATCTCTGACCTTCTGTTTTCTCATCTTAAAGAATGGAAAAACTGGAAAGAATCACAAAGAAGTTCCCCATAGGTTAAAAAAAAAAGAGCACTTTCTAAGTTGAAAATGTATTCAAATATTAGTTTTTTATTGGGTGGTGTGTTTATTATTTTGTAAGATTTTTTAAATGTATTTATTTTAGAGAGAGAGAAAGAGTGAGAATGAAGGTGGTGGAGAGGCAGACAGAGAGAGGGACAAGGGATCCAAAATGGGCTCTTTGCTGACAGCAGAAAACCCAAGCAGGGCTTGAACTCACAAGGCGTAAGATCATGACCTGAGCAGAAGTCGGGCGCTTAATCGACTGAACTACCCAGGTGCCCCCTGTGATGTGTTTGTTTTAAACAAGACCAAGAAAGTAGAAAACAACCCTGCTGACAACCAGCCGATCTTGTTCCCAGCAGATCATGAACAGTACCTAGAGCAAGATAATGACAAGGCCACTCTTGTGAGCACAAAAATTACTAAACACCCCCTCTTCCGACAAGCACTGCTCCTCTCTGAGCAACTGCTGCTCTATCACAGATATTAAATCAAACCCCATTTTAGCTCTCCTTCTAGGCAACTATCACTGAGATACTCAGTCACCAAATTGCTCCTGCTCCATGATGGTATCCAACTCAGAACTGCTCCAACTCTGGAATGCCCTCACCATCATTCAACACAAGCCTAAACCCTTAAGAAACCCCTCTCAGCTCCCCTGTGGAGGTGCTCCTGAGACACATTCTCCCTTCCTGCAGCAAGCTTAACCCCAACTTTGGGCGTTTGTGTTTTATTTGTTTTGACCACAGATGTGGTCTGCTCAGTTGGTTCTGACTCCATATTAAATTCTCTGATTCTGCACACAAGCAAACAAGTTCAGAGACCCATCAAGGTCCTCCGGCTAGTTACAATCATGAGATCAAATATATCTTTTGCTTGTTTGTTTTCACGTAGTCATGGGGTTAAACTATTTGGTTATGGAACATGTCAGCTTACCAAATCTGTCTGGTACCAAGTCTTCTATTTCCCATCTCGGCTAGAACCTTCCAGGAGCTTTTAGTCGCTGGAGAAAACCTGCCATATTTTTTTAAATAGCACTTAGTCCTGGGGCAAAGCCAGATACGTTCTGATGAGAGTTAATTGTTCTTTATCAGTGTGACAGGAAGCAGGTGTGTGTTCCCTGCTGTCATCTGATTTATTTCTCCAAGCTCTAGGAGGAGACACTCCATCAACCATCCAAGCAGGAAATTGCCTTTCTACAGAAGGTAAACAAAGAGGGTTTGCGTTATTTTTAACTGTAAAATTGGACCTAAAAAACATTCAGATCACTTGGGCTTTTCTCCCCTGGTGATTAGAATAATATTCTTTAATTTTGAAAATTGCAGAAAAGTGTAAAGAAGGAAATATCATTCACCCAGAGGCCCCCCACTCCGAAGTAATGAGTCTTCACCTTTTGGCCTATTCCCTTCAAGTCTTTTCTTCCCCCGACATGTGTATATGCAGGAAGATCCAGAAGTGGAGAAAGAGAGGGTATAGTTGAAGTCATAGTTTTAAACGAATCTGTGCTCATTGAAAAAAAAAAAATCTAAGCAACAATGTATACAGAACATTCTAGTGTCCTTTCAACACCTCCCCATCCAGACTCTTACCAGTGGCAACCACTGTGAAATTAGGAAGAAATGGGGTTAATACACATGGTGCCTTCGTGCTCATAAATAGCAAATAAATGTTTAGTGGTGGGTACGTGGAGGTGTGACATTTGTTAAGTAGATTCTCCTCATCCCCCTTGTGACAGACTCTAAGCTGATGCCCAGTGATTTCTCACCTCCTGGTGTCCATGCCTTTGGGTAATTTCCTCTGCATGAGTGTAGGCGGGATCCACAACATGCTTCTAACGAATAGAATATGGCAAATGTGATGGGATGTCACTCTCTTGATTTGGTTACATTACATGGCCAAGGGGATAGGGTGTCAACCTTGTGATTACGTTATGTAAGATCCTATCTCAGTGAACTGGATTCTCCTTGTTGATGATGAAATGAGCGGCATATTGAGGAAGCCCACGTGTCAAGCCCACTGTGGGCAGCATCCAGGACTTGAGGGCAGCCTCCAGCCAACAGCCAGCAAAAACCCAGGGCCCTCAGTCCTACAGCCACAAGGAAATGAATTCTGCCAACAAGGTGAATGATATTGGAAGTAAACTCTTTCCCCAGGCAAGCTTCCAGATGAGACCACTGCCCTGACCCCATCTGTTTGTTTGTTTGTTTGTTTGTTTGTTGTTGAGAGGGGGAGAGGGTACAAGTGAGCAAGGGGCAGGGAGAGAGAGAGAGAGAGAAGCAGGATTCACCCAAAACAGGGCTGATACTCACCCAAAACGAGACTCAAGCTCACCCAATGTGGGACTTGAACTCACAAACTGTGAGATCATAACCTGAGCCAAAATCAGATGCTTACCAACTGAGCCACCCAGAAGCCCTGGCCAAATCTCAATTGTAGCTTTGTAAAAGAACAGAAGAGAGCACCCAGCTAAACTGTCCCCAGACTCCTAACCCACAGAAATCATGAGATAATAGTGTGTGTTGTTTTAAGCCACTAGACTTGTGGTAACTTATTATATGGTGATAGAAGGCTAATACACTTTTTTAAGCACTTTCATAGTGGTCGGGACTCCCTGGGTGCAAGCAACATACACTAGCTCAAATTGGTATAAGCAAAAAGGAAATCTATAGGCTCACCTAACTTCACATTTAAATCTAGGTACTCAGATACCATAAACTGGTACTTTTTCCTTCTCAGTTCTCCTTCAATGTCAGCTTGATTCACGGCAGCTACTTCCCAAACAAAGATGACTACCTGCTTCTGTTTATATCCCATCGGCTGGACAACCTCCAGGGAAGAGTACTGCTTTTTCCCCATAGGTCCAGCAAAAGCCCTGAGGTTCATGTCCACTGTTCAGTGAGTCCATGTGGACTAACTGAAGTTGTGTGCCCACCAATCCCTGGGGACAGATGGATGTGGTTCATATGCCCACATGCAAACTTCGTGAATCAAGAGAGGGAGGGATGAGCTCCAAAAGAAAATAAGCATGCTGTTATTTTAAGAAGGTGAAACGGAAGCTGACTGATAAAAATAATAGCCATCGACCATGGATATGTGCATATGTGTATACCCACATGTACGTGCAACTTTGTATAATACTCTGATGACACAACAGCATCTAACAATATAGTCATAAATAACCCCCGTGCAAGTTTTGCCATTGTTAACTAAAATAAGCTCCAAAAAGTTTAAGCTCACAGGTAAGCTGAAGAAATAACACAATAAATATCCATATGCCTTTCATCAAGATCCCCGCTTCGTTAACATGTTGCCCCACCTGTATTCTGTTTTTGTTCTGAATGACAAAGTAAATTGCAGACCTCATGACCCTTTGTCCAGGGATATTTCATTTGGGATCTAAGAATAAAGTCTCCTATTTAACGATACCGTTAACGCATCCCAAGAAGCCTAACATTGTGCACGGATATTCCCTAATGTCCAGTTCCTGTTCACATTTTTCTTAAAGTCCGAAAAATGTTCTTTGTAAACTGTTTTGTAAGTTTTTTCTTTTTCTTTTTCTTTTTTTCTGATCCAGGATCCAATCCAAGATTGCACTGGCTTATCCTATCTCTTCAATCCCTTTAATCCTGAACAGTTCTCCTTTCCCTTCACTTGTCTTTTGTGGGTTTGTTTGTTTCCTCATGATTCGATTCAGGTTTACTATTTTGGGCAAGAATACTATGTGGGTGATGTTGGGTCATTACATTAGTGCAGAAGGAACATAGTGTCAGAGGCGTTGTATTGACCATTTGGCTAAAATGGCTCCTGCCAGATCTCACCATCAGAAAGGCCTGTTTTCCCCCATTTTTGTGAATCAGTGTTTTATGGGGGGTGGTACCTTGAGACCATGTCAATGTCCTATTTCTCAACAGTGGTTTTAAAATGCACTGACAATCCCAGCCTGGATTTTTATATCGGTAATTGCAAAATGGTGATTTTCTGTCATCATTTTTCTACCATTGTTAGCTGGCCTTTTTCTTGCCCTCGGCTCCTCTTTTTTCATTTGATCACTCTGTACTTGTGGATTCTTTTTAATTCCGTGTATTAAAATCCACCCTTTGGACACCTGGTGGCTCAGTCGGTTAAGCATCTGACTTGATTTTGGCTCATGTCATGATCTCACGGTTTGTGAGATCAAGCTCCTTTAAGCCAGCTCCCACATCCTGTCCACCCGTCTCTATGCAATGTGGGAGCACTTCTTCACTTTCTGGAACACCAAGATATTCCAGTCTAACCTGGGGCTTTCCCTGCCCTGGATCTGCAATCAACCATTTCTCCAAAGAAACCCCTGGTTCCTCTCAGTGGACAATGATATATTTAGAAGCAAATATCTCAACGTGTGAATCTTCCATAGCAAGCTTTAAAAATTGCTAACCACCATTTTAAATTGTTTCATAATATTTCCACTGGGTGGTTGGACTACAACCACCATTGATGGCTAGGTATTTTAGGGGGAAAGAAGCTTTTTGCTGTTCAGAATGACACAGTGATGGAAAGGTCTGTGTGTGTGTGTGTGTGTGTGTGTGTGTGTGTGTGTATTTTTTTTAATTGAGAATGAGTGGCTGAGGATATATCCTAGGGTGGAGCTGCTAGGTAAAAGGGTAGAGACACCTTTCAAACTCTCTTTGCAAATTGACTGATTGCCCTCCAAAGAGGTGGTACCAGCTTACCCCTCCTCCCCGGAAGTGATTCCAATTCTTGGTGCACTCTCACCAGCTGTAAGTGTTAGAACAAAACAGAGTGTTAGAACAAAACAGAGAGAGAACAAAACTTCTGTAAGTCCAACAGGGAGTGTGGTGTGTCATGAGCTGAACGTTGGTTTCTTTGATTACTGGTCAGGTTGAGTATAGTTGGGAAGAACATTTTTCATATTTACTATTTGAGTATGTTTTCTGCAATCAGGTCACGTTAGCAGGAAAGCTTATCAGAAGAGGAACTACACGAACACTGTTGATGTTCTTGTCACATTGCCAAAAGCAGGGCAGTGAATTATGAATCTCTGGGCCCAGTTTTTCCAGTTAAAGTGGCTTTGAAAGAAAAACACCACACTAGTGAGGTGTGGCTCTGGAGGATGAAGCCTTAGGATACAGCAACAGCGCCCAGGCGCCATGCCCGGTGCTAGGGGGTATGTGTGTATATCATTTGGTCCTTCTAACCGCCCAGTTAGGCACCCATGGTGGAGAGGATGTGACCTGACCAAAGTGGCTCAGCCCCTGCAACGGAACCAGTATTAGAGCCAGGCAGCCGGGGCCCAGGGCCACGCTTTCCCATGCACTCCTTTGCCTTCCTGGCCGTGACACTGAGAGCATGTGGCCAGGGGTGTGTGGCTGTGTGCATTACATTCTGTCTAGGTTTCAGCTACTTTAGCCATTTGTTTTCTTAATAAACCAATGCGGGACTCAGATGAGATAATGCTTGGGAATGCTTTAGAGAAAGAAAAACACTGCCTAAGTTCAAGGTCAGAGTGAAAAATGTCCTCAAGGTCATCCCTCCAGCGAGTAGTGGAGATGTGGAAGAGTCTGCAACTCAGGCCTGGTGCTGTCAATTGCTGGGAGAGTCACTGGGCCTCTCTGAACTTCTCTTTTCCTCATCTGCGCATTGGAGACCCGGCTTCCACGGTGATTGGAAGGATTAGGCGACAGGAGTGCGCAGTCTGGTTCTACCTGGCATACAACCAGCACTGGAGGACTGCAGCCTCCCTTCCCCCAGGGTCCCCTCCTGTTCATTGGGACACCCCCGGGGCTTGGAAGGAAGACTCGGAGCAGCTTTGCCAGACCACCTGACGGGCAGAGGGCATCTCTGCAAGCTCGCTCTCCCCGCTCCGTGTATGTGGATTGCTATTTCCTGCCAAGGCTTAATTAAATCCTGGAGCAGCAAGCACAGATAATTAACGGTGAGGCTTGTTAGGCGTGACTTTGGTTAATGTCTATGGCTGTGGAAGATTCTAGTCACGGGCAATTAGTATTAACATGTAATTAGGATGCTCAGTTGGCAGGAGGTAGGGGAGCAGCTTGTGGGTTTGGGCAGCAGATGGAGGGCTGGGGCTCGCCTGGGCGTAGTGGGCCGGATGTAGGACAGACAGGGACAGGAGTCTGGGGAGGGGGTGTGGCCCAGCTGTCCCCTGTGCATGGAGGCCACACGGCAGATCGAACCCCGAGCAGCTCTGCCTTCAACCAGCACCTTTCACCTCAGGGAGTCCATATCAGAAGCCTGGATGGGGCCAATTTGAAATTTGAATTATAATAAAATGAAAATGCAGATTATGAAACATTTTACACTGTATGTGTTTACATTCACATGGTTCTACCGTCAAAATGCATGAGAAGGGGCACCTGGGTGGCTCAGTTAATTAAGCGTCTGACTCTTGATTTCCGTTCAGGTCATGATCTCGTGGTTCGTGGGATCGAACCCCAAATCAGGCACTACTCTGACAGCGCAGAGCCTATTTGGGATTCTCCCTCTCTTTCCCTCTCTCTACCTTTCCCCTGCTCTCTCTCTCTTTCAAAATAAATAAACTTTTAAAAATGCATGAAAAGACAAACTGACCTCCCAGCCCTGACTCCCATCTGCCCCATACCCACACCTGCCCCACCCAGGGGTGAAACAGGTAACTTGGGTCCTCTTCAGAAGTCGTGTTATCCACACACAAGCAAATCCAAATGTGCGTTCTGCCTCCCACTTACAAACAACAACAAATGTTAGCATATACATGAGCAACACAAGTTTGAACCATGCAGGTTTACTCACACATGGAGTTTTTCAATAAATACAGTGCTGCATATGTGTTTTCTCTTCCTTATGATTTTCTTAGTAACAGGTTTTCCCTGGCTTACGCATCCAAAATACATGCTGATTAACTGTTATCAGTAAGGCTTTGGTGAACAATAGGCTGTTAGCAGTTAGGTTTTGAGGAGTCAAAAGTAGTATGTGGATTTTTGGACTGCATGGGGGGTAGGTGCCCTGAACCCCCTCATCAGGGGGTCAACTGCACTGTTTTAATTCTTGCCTTTTTTTTTTTTTTCAAATAATAAAGCATTTCTTTAGGGCAGTGAAACGATCCCGTATGATACTATGATGGATGCGTCTCTAAATTTGTCTAAACCACAGTGTACAACGTCAAGAGTGAACCCTAATGTAAACCATGGACTTCGAGTGATAATGTGCTGATGTGGGTCCGCAAATTGTAATAAGTGCACCACGCTGGGGAGGGGGTGTCGCTAGTGGGAGCAGCTGTCATGTGGGGGAAGAGGACATGTGGGAAATCTCTGTGTCTTTGGTTCAATTTTGCTGTGAACCTAAAAATGCTCTAAAAATAAAGTCTATTAAAAATGTTTTAACTTCCTCATTTTTTTAACAACTGCATGGGGTTCCACTGGACAGATGTGTCTCATTTCTTTAGCCAGTCACCTGCTGGTGGACACTGAGCTCACTTCCAGTCTTCTGCTGTTACAAACAGCGCCCCGATGAATAACACTAAGGGGACAACAGACGTCACAGCGGGTGTTCCTGTAGTGTTGTAGGAGCTGGGGACCAGGTCAAATGCTTTTACAAAGAGACCTTGGATGGCAGGACAGAATGCTCCACCCTCCCTTCGGCCACTGTCCTGTGCTGGGTTTGCAGGAAAGAGAAAGAGAAAGCTCAGGGCAAACAAGGCCTTTAAAAAGCCAAGAGCAGAAGTCGTGGGTCAATTCTGGACCCATTGCAATGGTGAGAACACCATCGTGGCCACAGCTGTCTGTGGCACACTGTATCTAGCTGGAAGCTTCCTCGGGAAGAAGGAGGCCCAGACCTGGGATGAAAGACAGCAGTCGGTTTCCAAGGAAATCTCCAGACCTGGACACGCTGGACCAAAGGGCAGAAGTGGGAAAGTATTGAGTTCTTGGTAAATGTGTTTGAGAAACAAACAACTCTTGAAGCATGAGCTCAAGTGAAAGTCATGACATTTGGGAACCACTGACCTGTTGATCTGTTTGGGCTCTTAAAAGAGATTTAAAACAAAAACAGAAAAGACGAAGTGTTGACGAGGACGTGAAGAAATCATAATGCTTGTACGCTGTTGGTGGGAATGTAAAATGGTATGACCACCATGGCAAACAGAATGGAGGGTCCTCCAAAAATTAAAAATACGATCCCACTTCTAGGTGTATACCCAAAAGAATTGAAATCAGGGACTCAAAGACAGATATCGTTCATATGTTCATTGCTACATGTTCATAGCTGTCAATGACAATAGCTAAGAGGTGGAATCAACCCAAATGTCCATCAACGAATCAATGTGTCAACAATATCCAGTGTGTCCATTATTCAACCATAAGAAGGAACTGCATGGGAACACCTAGATGTTTCAGTGGGTTAAGCATCTGACTCTTGGTTTAGGCTCAGGTCATGATCTCACTGTTCATGAGATCAAGCCCTGATTCTTGGGATTCTCTCTCTCCCTCTTTCTCTGCCTCTCTCTGTGTCTATCTCTCTCTCTCAAAGTAAATAAATAAATATTAGAGATATACCTGACACTATTGATCTGTACATTTAAAAATTGTTAAGATGGTAAATTTTATGTGGTTTTTTTTTGAAGATTTCTAAAAGAGTAATCCCTACACCCAACGTGAGACTTGAACTTACAGCCCCGATATTAAGAGTCACATGCTCTATCCACTGAGCCAACCAAAAGCCCCAAATTTTATGTTTTTAAGTCACAATTAAAAATGCATTAAAAAAAAGAAAGAAATCTCTAGGATATCTTTAAGATGTTCTTGCTCTTTGGCTTAGCTACTCTATTCTTCGCAAGTGGGGGGAAAATCCACACAGTTATGTAAACAACCATAGTTAATAGACTTATTAACATTAGTGTAAAATTGAGAACAATCCCAGGGTTGAAAAATAGAGGCATGGTAAAGAAATTGTGACATCCCTAATTCAAGAGAAAATACTGTCGACATTTCAACAATGCACAAGAAAAAAATCCTTGTGGACAACTTACAACATAAAGAGAGCTAAGTTATAATTAATGAGAAGAGGGGAATAAAAATTTAATGGATCATGCTATGTCAAACCAAAAAAGATGTGTGCGTACACACACACACACACACACACACACACGAATAAAATGCCGACAGAATGCTAAGAGCATAGTTTCCAGGCATAGGATTACAGAGGATTGTTTTTCTTCCTTTTCTCCTGGTTTTTCCTCATTTCCAATAGTTAGCATACAATTTTTTTTTGTCATAAAAAATTCCCCATTTGGGGATAATCAAGCGGTTACATCCAGACAATGGAGTATGATTCAGGGCTAAAAAAGAAATAAGCCATCATGTTACAAAACCAGGCACGGAGGACTCTTAAATGCATGTGCTAAGTGAAGGAAGCCAGTCTGGAAAAGTCACACACTGTATGATTCCAACTACATGATATTCTGGAAAAGGCAAAATTATAGAGAGTGAGAAGATTTGTGGTTGCCAGTTTAGGTGACAAGATGGGAATGAATCGGTGGAGCACATGGGTGTTTAGGGCAGTGGAACCATTCTCTGTGATATGTAATGGTGGCCACAGATCCTTACACATTTGTCCAAACACACACACAATGTGTGTGAGCCACAGGAAAGGGTTGCCACAGACATGATCCCCTATGGGGGACGGTGCTGTTTAATGGGCACCAAGTCTCCATTTGGAAGATGGATGGCGGTGATGGTAGCACACGTGTGCAAAATCCTTTGTGCCTCTTAGCTACAATTAAAAATGGTTAAAGTGGGTGGGGCGCCTGGAGGGCTCAGTCAGTTAAGCACTCGACTTCAGCTCAGGTCATGATCTCTTGGTTCGTGGGTTTGAGCCCCACTTGGGGCTCTGTGCTGACAGCTCGGAGCTTGGAGCCTGCTTTGGATTTTGTGTCTCCTTCTCTCTCTCTCCCCTTCCCCTGCTCATGTTCTGTCTCAAAAGTAAACAAACGCTAAACAAATAAAATAAATTTTTAAAAAATGAAGTCTTCGTTTTGTAAAAGGCTCACTTGCTTTTCATGAAAAACAAAGCCTGGGATTTGTCATCCGCCATCTTGCAAAAAGCAAAGGGCAGGCTGTGTGTCTTACCAACAGATCTCGGAGGACTCTCGTGCTGAGGGAAGGCTCAGCGAGGATTCATTCCTTGGGTCAGAGAGGTGACACGTCTCAGACAATTTACAGCAGCCATTTGTCATTCCACTGGGACACTCTGCCCTCTCCAGGGACACGCACTGGACAGGGGTTACTTGTGAGTCCCCGAGGCAGGTCCATTAGGCAGGGTGAGAACAGGACTCCGGAGGGGGCCCTGCTTAAGAGGCACTGGGGTGTAGGCACAGAAAAAATGAACCCCCCCCCCTCCCCACCCCTCCAGGCCTCGGATTCCAGGCTCTGGACCTCCGTCTCCTCATCTTCAGTGAGACAATAATCTTTATCTGCTCCCCACCCCTGCTAAAGCTCGCTGGGTCCAGGGCATGCTTGGAGGGGGCACTGACCTCATACCTCTGTGCTGAATGCTACACACACCCTTGCCTGCGCCACAGAGTAGAGACGGAGGGTCACAGAGAGATCCAATGACTTGCTTCAGGTCACAGCCCCTCCCACCTCCGCATGGCTGGGTTTTGGGAACACTCATGCACTGTAAGGATTGGCTGAAATAACTTCCTTAATTTTCACCCTTTTCCTAGAGAGATCCTGTATCCAAGGGCCCTGAGATTAAGGCTACATTTTTTCCTGTTTGCATTTACTGTTTTAAGTAATTGTAGTTATTGGGGTTTACAGTTGTTTTTATTACTATTATTATTTTAAATATTTATTTATTTTGAGAGAGAGAGATAGAAAGCACAAGCAGGAGAGGGGTAGAGAGAGAGGGACAGAGAGAATCCCAGGCAGGCTCCTCAATGTCAGTGCAGAGCCCAACTAGGGGCTTGATCCCATGAACTGTGAGATCCTGACCTGAACCGAGATTAAGAGTCAGATGTATAACCGACTAAACCACCCAGGTGCCCCCACAGTTGTTTTTAAATAATTTCATTTACTGTACAAAAGAATTTACAGTTGTTTTTAAATAGTTGCATTTATTGTTTTAAATAATTTACTGGAAAACTGATGAGTATTCTATGTAGAACATTTAGACCATACAGACAGACAGAGAAATGACAAGGAAGATCATCTATAGTCACACCACCAAGAAATACTGCTATGGACATTTTAAAGGACATCATCTGGCTCTTTTTACTATGGTTCTTAATCCACTCACCAGTTTTTTTTTTTCCGAGAGAGAAAGAGAGAGAGCATGGGCAGGGGAGAGGGGCAGAGGCAAAGAGAGAGAGAATCTTAAGCAGGCTCCATGCTGAGCACGGAACCCAATACAGAGCTCAATCTCAGGACTGTGAGATCACGATCTGAGCCCAAATCAGGAGTCGGGTGCTTAACCAACTGAGCCACCCAGGCGCCCCATTCACTAAACTCTTATTACCACTTACTTATTACCTCAGGCGAGGTCCTAGGCACAGGGAATACAATAATAAATAAGACGTGATACCTGACCTCTAGAAGCTGTACATGGAGACACACACCCATACACGCACACACTCACACACACTTATACACGCTCAGTTTGGATTGGTTTTGACTGTTACTCAACATAATGATCACACTGAACATAATGTCTTGGAATGTTTTTCCCCCTCACTTAATGTATTATAAACACGTACCCTTGTGATTAAGTAATATTTCACAGACCATCTAAATGACTATACGGTGTTCCATTCTGTGAATGCACATCATTTATTTAACCAATCTATTGTTAAACGTTTAGGGCTTCAGTGAAAATCTTTGAAGTTTGATCTCTGTACACATCTATGGCTATTTCTTTAGGCTAACTGGGAGCAGATCCTGGGTCAAAAAATGTGATATTTATTGCTTAATCCTCCAGATTACATATGCCAGCTTTCTCTCCCCTTGGCAGGGCAAGAGATTTCATGTCCCCATGCCCTGCAGCACTGAGCAATGTCAGCTTTTCTTTCTTATCACTTTTTTAAAAACCTTTCTGATGTACTGGTTCCCCCCCTCCCCAACCCTGCTATCTGAAATCTAGGGGTGACTATGCAAACCCACTGAAATGGCGTCAAGCAGAGAAGCAATTACCATTAATTTAAATGGAAACATTTTTTAGCCTTTCCAGACCCAAAACATAATCTCTCTTAGGCATCTTGCTAACAGATGCACAAAATAAATCGGGACGAAGCCCGGATGCTCACAGACACGGGTCAAAGCTGGCAGCCTGATGCTGAGATGCTAAGCGTGGTTCCGGGGAAGGAGCTTGGCGGGGCCCCTCCGCCCCTATAGCAGCTTGATTTGCCGGAAAACGAAGTTGAAACACTATTCTGGCTTTTCGCCATTTTTGGTATAAGTGCAAATCCTGTTCAGATTCCTTTCCGTTAGCAAAAACAGCTACTGACGTAGGTCTTTCATAAATGTAGAGGCAGAATGCGAACTTTCAAAAGCAAGGGCATACCTACAACTTCACATTTACAGAGATCGCAAGAATAGTACAAAGAACCCCGCCTGTGCCCAGATTTTCCAAGTGCCACCATTTCCTCCATTTGCTCCTCTTCTCCTCCCTCACCTCCTCCCTCTTTTTTTTGTGAATAATTAGAGTAAGTTGCAGGCTTCATGACCCTTTACCTCAAAAAATTTCAGTGTGTTTCCTAACCACCTTTGCATAAACTGCTGTACAAGTATGAAAAATCAGTAATTTAGCCTGGATACAATACTGCTTTTTATTTTTAATTTGTTCTTAATTTTTTTAACTGTTTTATTTATTTTTGCAAGAGACAGCATGAGTGGGGGAGGGGCAGAGAAAGAGGGAGACACAGAATCTGAAGCAGGCTCCAGGCTCCGAGCTGTCAGCACAGAGCCTGATGAGGACCTCGAACCCACAAATCATGACTTGAGCCAAAGTCGGATGCTCAACCGACTGAGCCCCCCAGACGCCCAATACTGGTATTTTCCAACTCCTATTTAAAATTTACCAATTATTTCAATAATGTCCTCTCTAGTCGTGTGTGCGACCCAACTCCCACTCCAGGATCCAAATGCAGGGTCTCACGTTGTGTTTGGCCGGCTTGACGGGCCCAAATGACATCTTGGTGTTATCTTCATTTCTTTGATTTCTGGCAAACCTGGCTTGTTCACAAGTGGAGCTCCTCGTGCCCATCGCCTGCCCCTGGCGCCTGTCTCTTGTGCCTGATGGGACCTCCTTCTGTCATCGCTATGGAGCAGCAGCTCGGGAAACAGACAGGACCTTTCACAAGCAGACCCTGGCCTGGAAAAAAGGGTGACTTGCTGCCCCCTGGGTCCTCCTCAGGGGCCCCCTGTCCGCGATCAGCCTTTTGGCCAGGGTTTCTGAAATAGCGCAGCTGTCCACTCCAAGCAGGGACACTCCATCCATCCTTTCGAACTCTGGTGAGGACGAACACCATTCCTGTTTGGGTTTGGGTTTGACGTTTCCTGAGGGATGTGACTCCCCCGGCCCCCCACCCCCCAGCCCTGGTTCTGTTTCTCAGAGGCCACCTGCTGAGTGTCAGTTGATCACTGTCTGCTCCAGCGGGTTCCTGGCATCCGAGGCCAGTGTGTGTCCCGGGAGAAGGGCGCGTGCGCAATGGAAAGCATGAAAAGTCCAGGACGTACTACTGGTCCTGAACGAGGCCCTGCCTGCCTGACCTGACAAGCCCCTGAATGCAGCCAAGCCAGCAAATGCTGAATCTCACAGATGCTGAGACACCAGCAGGGAAACCACAGCCAATGCCCCTGTGAAACGTGTCGCTTCTAAGTGTCATTTTGTGTGTGCATTTTATCCATCAGTTCTCCCTCTTTTGTGCACTCATGAAAAGGAGACTGTAAGAAAAAGGAACCTCTTCAATATTCAGGGTCTATTTCTTTTTTAGTAAAAAAATTGTTTAATGTTTAATTATTTTTGAGAGAGGGAGAACGAGACAGAGTGCAAGCAGGGGAGGGTCAGAGAAAGAGGGAGACACAGAATCTGAAGCAGGCTCTAGGCACTGAGCTGTCAGCACAGAGCCTGACGCGGGGCTCAAACTCACAGACCATGAGATCATGACCTGAACTGAAGTCAGACGTTTAACTGACTGAGCCACCCAGGCGCCCCAGGGTCTATTTCTGAATCACCTTCATTTTTTTCCTTCTCTCAGGTCTTAATTCTTCCTAATAAGAGAAAAATTAAATACACAAACTTAGAGGAAATAGGATGATGAATCCCCGGTAGTTACCATCATGTCTGGTCTCCTCACACCCCTCCCAGATTAGCAGAGAATAGACTTCAGACATCGTATAGTTTCCTTTATAAATATGTCAGTTTGTGTCTGCAAAAGATGGGGTCCCTTTGTTTTTAACATCATCCTAATATCCCATCTAATAAATAACAATGATTTCTAAGTATGAATGTCAACGTTTCAATGCTCTGTTTCTCTATCGTCGCTTTGTCCAATCAGGACCCAAAGGAAGCTGACCCTTTGCATTGAGTTGATGTGTCTTTAAGTCTCTATATGAGGCTCCCTCTTTTTTCCCCTTGCAATTAATTCACTTGTGGAAGAAACTGGGTCACTTGTCCTGTAGAGGTTCTGTGTTTTGCATTTAGCTGATTGCATTTTTGTGCTGTCTTCTCATACATATACATCCCCTCTATTTCCCGCAAACTGGAGGTAAGACCTAGAGGGGTATTGGCAATTGAAGGTAGGCTGTCTCCAAGATGCCTCTCAGTCACTATCAATTTCCCTTAAAGAGGGTTGGGAAAGGGTAATTGATGATTACAGAGATTGGGACAATACAGCTTCAGCGCAGTTCCTGGCCTGCCCCTCGGCGGGACATGGGCCCCTCTGGGCTCAGCAGGGCAGCCGGACCTGGGGTCTCAGGCCTCCTGCACGGTGCGGACATTCTGGAATCGGGTAACAAGGCCTCCAGGGGACACAGGAGGAATCTCTGGTTGGCAGTGAGCTTGGCCCTTTCTCTAACCTGGGGACGGAAGACAGCTGGTCCCCCAAGTACCAGGAGATCCCCGCTCCCTGAGTTAGACCCTCAGGGGTGGGGGCTGTGACAGTGACCCCCGGGGGTGGGGGCTGCTAAGCAGACTTTCCTGATGGTGTTTAGATCCACCTGGTTCCTCCACTGGAACATTTGTTCCCAAGGCCCCCAGGGAATGCTAGCTCCTTTCTTAGGGAACTCCAGACTTCCTGTGCTGTTCCCAGCTCCCAGATAGTTACAAAGGGCTTTTGTCTTCTTTTTCTTCCCTCTGCCAACCTCCTCCCTTCTCTCTCTGTTCTTTCCCCCTCCTCTTTAATAACCAACCCAGTCATTTTTCAATGCACTAGGGGGAGCTGCTATTTAACAGAACCCGCAGGGACCTTCAGCACAAGGAACAGCCGCCCTCAGTCCCCTGGGGAAGGGCTGGGTTACAGCTGCGTAAATAAGCAGGGCCTTATTACCCCAAGAATGCAGACGAGGGGGCAGGAGCTCTGGGTTCAAGTCCTGCTCTGCCACCACCAGCCACAGACAAGCTCCTTCTCTCCTCTGGCCTCAGAGGTACATGGTCCTAAATCTCTCGATCCTGTCACATTTCCACGGTGGATATGGCCAGGTTACCCTCCCTCTCTGAGCTGACCTCACCAGCAAAAGAAGGCAGAGAGTCCCTGCACCACAGGACTAAGTAAGATCGTGCTCTCGGCGCAGAGGCCAGCGCAAAGGAAACACTCGGTAGTAGTATTATTTATACAGATAAGATTGGCCCAGGTAACTGCTTTCCCTCTCCGGTCTGAGAGGGTTAAGAAGAAATCTTTATCCTGGCGCCTGGATGGCTCAGTTAGTCAAGCATCCAACCTCGGCTCAGGTCATGATTTCGTGGTTTGTGAATTCGAGCCCCGCGTCAGTGCAGAGCCTGCTTGGGATTCCCTCTCTCCCTCTCTCTCTGCCCCTCCCCAACTCGTGCTCTCTTTCTCTCTCAAAAATAAATGAATATGAAAAAAAAAAGGAGAAATCTTCACCAAATATATTGGTAAACGTGGATACCTATAAACAAATACTCGATTTGGGAAATGACTTGTGAATATATTTATTGGTTTTATGGCAAAGAGAATTTTGCAGACGTGATTAAGCCAAAGATGTTGAGATGGAGAAGACCCTCTTGGGTTATCGGGAGGCACCCAGCGTACTCAGAAAGCTCCTTATAGGGGGAAGAGCAAGACGATAGGAAAACACCAGTTGGAACGACACAGCCAAAAGCCAAAGAGCATGGGCAGCCCGTGGAAGCTGAGAAAGGAAGGGAGATCGATGCTCTCCTCAAGCCTGCCTGCTCTAGGAACGTGGCCGCACCCCTGCCTACATCTTGATTTTAGCCACGTGAGACACCCGAGTATTCCCAACCCCCAGACTGGTCCCATAAGACATTTTGCGTTGATTTAAGCCAGGAAGTTTGTGGCAACTTGTTACAGCAGCGACAGGAAGCTAATACAGACCTAGAATGGAAGGCAAGCACTTGGATGGTGAAAAAAAGAAGAAACTTTGTGCCCTAATAACAAGGGAGTTGCCCTGAACCTCCTATGTCCAGATTTCTGTTTCCTCTGTTTTCAGGGGAAAATTTATCTCATATAATACATTTTTTTTCTGGTCAATTTAATTCATAAGCTTCATACTTGACACAGTGGCAAAGGTCACTTCATCTGAATCCCAATTCTCATGGGAATTCCTCTAGTTCCATCACAAAATGTGATCTAAGCATAGAAGTTGAGATACTTTATCATGTTAAGGCAGTCTCCTTATAGCTTTAATTTTTTAGAGTTTCTAATATAAAGACCTGAATTTCATTGAATGTGCTTGGAGTATCTACTGAGATCATTGTGTGCTGGGGTAGCAGGTGGCTCAATAGCTAAAGCATCCAACTTCGGCTCAGGTCATGATCTCACAGTTTATGAGTTCGAGCCCCATATTGGACTCTCCACTCTTTGCACAGAGCCCAGTTCAGATCTCTGTCTCCCTGTCTCTCTGCCCCTCCCTTGCTCGTGCTCTCTCCCTCTCTCTTTCAAAAATAAATAAACATTTAAAAAAAAAAAAAAACCTTGAGAAAAGCAAAGTGTGCTTTTTCTTGCATGAATGTAGATTTCCATTGTTGGGATAAATCTCACTTGGTTATGTCATATTAGTCTTAACATACAATTGAATCCTAACTACTGAGAAATGTAGACATTGATTGCAGACATCAATGGGCTCAGCTAAAACTAAGGCCTCTACTATTAAGGGAAGAGAGGTAAATGAATATAATTTTGTCTGTATTCATGACCTGTCTATAGTTTTTGCTCTGTCTACCTCAGATGTTATCTAGGGTTTTTGTCGGCTTTGTAAAATTAGGTAGCTCTCTATATTTTTCTATGTCCCCCCAAAGTGTGTACATTCCTTGGGATTATTTGTCCTTTGGCAGTTTGAAAGAATTTATCCATTAAAACATCTGAGATGAAGACCTCTTTGTTATAAATTCGCCAGTTTCTTTCTTCGTATTGTTTTTCTTCACTCAGATTTTCTATTTCTTAAGTAGAAAGAGTTGGGCTTGGAGCCCTAAATTTGGGCTTTATCATTTAGTGGCTGTGTCTAGTCACTCATTCATTCATTCATTCACTCACTCATTCATTCACTCCATAGCTGCCCATTAACACCAACTAATGCCAAGTACTGCACTGAGCACTGAGGATAAGATGGTGGACAAGACAGACAAGGTCCCTGCCTTCAAAACCCTCACAGTCTCCAGACGCAGAGAGATCACTGTGGATATGGGGAAGGACCCTCTCTGGGTGGGTGGTGGAGGATGGCTGCTGCTGTTGTTTTTTGTTTTTTTTTAATGGAGAGAGATATAAGTTGCCTTTTTTTTTTAAGTTTTTGTTTATTTTGAGAAAGATACAGAAAGCAAGCAGGAGAGGGACAGAAAGAAGGATATGGGATCCCAAGCAGTTTCCATGCTCTCAGCACAGAGCCTGATGCAGGGCTCGAACCCACGACCATGAATGAGATCATGGCCTGAGCTGAAATCAAGAGACAGGTACTCAGCCGACTGAGACACCCAGACACTCTGAGGATGGCTTCTGGGGCAGACATTGTGCCCATGACTCTCAGATCCCACCTGCTGGTTCTGTGGCCCATCCTCCACCTTGACTCTGCTTCTTAGGCTTCTCACAGAGAACCTTCTAAGTTCTCCAGAGAAACTGACCAGAAAGACAGGAAGTACCTGGGGTTTCAGCCCCTCCCACAGGGGCTAGGGGCTTCTGCCACTGACCAATGCACAGAAGTACAAAAGACCAAAGCCCTTGCTTGGAGTCAGGGAAAACCCCAAGCTGTAATTTACTCTCCAGGGCTCCCCGGTGTGGGGTTGAGGGGGTGAGACCAGAGATCACACATTTGCTTGGCACGTCCCCTTTGCCTGTCCTGTTTCCTTCCCCACTCCAACACTTCCTTAATCGACTACTCACCCATGTCTCCCCACTCAGGGTTTGGCTTTATGTGAACTTGACCTAGGACAACCTCTATGAGGCAATGATCCTGAAGTTGACACCTAAAATGTGAGAAGCAGCCAGTTAAGGGAAGAGCTGGAGAGGGTTGAGTGCAAGGGGCTGGATTGGGGGGAAGAGGAGAAAAGAGCATATGCAAAGGCCCTGAGGTAGAAAGAGGCTCACTACATTTGTTTGGGAAATGGTGAGTGGGTCCATCAGGTGGGGAGGGACAAGGCAGGAATAGTGAAGGGTTTTGAATGTTGGACCAACGTCCTTAGATTTTATGCTGCGGGGAGTGGGCAGTGAGGAAGGATTTTGCGGAGAGGAGTGCCAGGAGCCGCACCGGCCTCTCTGGATGGCAATCACAGCAAGGAAATGGCAATGTTTGCACAGCTTCTGCCATGAGAAATGAAGACTAGTATCTCCTTCTGCTACTACTGGCTCATGCTGGAAATGAGCCTGCTGGTATTGACCAGGCCTCACAATATTCCTTATCAAACCCATATTCTGAACACAGTTACCTCATAAGGAAAAACATATTCCTGCCTTTACAAAAGAGACTTTAGATGAAAGCTCTATGGGCAATTGTCAAAAGGCTCTTCCTATGGGCCTTGCAGATCCAAGACTTAAGGGGTTAAGAACACAAGAGTTACAACTGAGCCTGGCCCTGAGACAAACAGCCTATTTCAGGGCAGAACATAAGTTACTACATATATCTTTGCTAATTGGTGAAGCATAGCAGTCCCTTCCTCAAGGCCTACATTCCACAAACACCCTCCCTTACACTGGCAACTGGGATGAGGATAGATAAAAGTAGCTAAAACATAAACCCAGGTGCAAAGACTGACAATTTAGGGCCCCCATGGTAGTTTCCACAAATAAACCAATTCAGAAACATTTATCTTCTTGAGGGCCAGACAGAATAACTCCTAGCTTATCTATAGACAATTTAACTTGTATGTTATGCTGTTTTTCACTATGAACATTCTGTTAATTGATATCACAAAAGGCCTCCCATTGTAAGAAATTCCTTTCTCTGACTTCATGTTGTTGCTGAACCTTAAAATAAAGACACAAAAAACCGACAGGACAGAGATGCCTGCCTGGTGATCAGAAAGAATCTCGGGGCTCTCTCATTCTCTTTTGCCGACACCGTCCATCCTTCAGGGACCCCTGGACCTGTCGGAGCCAGCGCGGCCTCCGACAGAGGAGAGGCAAGGTGAGGCCTGTGCACTATGCTGTGAACTGAGGAGCTGAGTTTTAGAGTAAATCTGACAGAAAGGTAGACCTGGTGCCTCCTTGTCCCTTCTCCACCGTTTGAGGCTCCAGGGCTGCGGTGGATGATGGGAGCCACCGGGGTTTTCAATAGAAGAGGGATTTGGCCAGATCTGCTCTTTAGAAAGGCCTCTCGGGCAGCAATGTAGCAGAGAAGTAGAGGACATCAAGACTGGGGACTGAGAGATCATGGGGTGGGACGAGTGGCCATGATCCTGGCACAAAATTATGTGGGCCTGAACCCAGTGGCTGCGGGTGTGAGGAAGCATGTTGCAGAGATGAGGAGATAAGCTGAGCATTATAATGGAATGATTTTAATTCGAAAAGCAAGGGGCGCCTGGGTGGCTGAGTCTGCTAAGTGTGACCCGTGGTTTCTGCTCAGGTCATGATCTCATGGCGTGTGAGTTCAAGCCCTGCATCAGTGCAGAGCCTGCTTGGAATTCTCTCTCTCTCTCTCTCTCTCTCTCTCTGTCCCTCCCCCATTTGCTCTGTTTCTCAAAATAAATAAGCTTAAAAGAAAAGTAATATGTAAAGATACGGTTATGAAGAAATCATTTGGAAAAAAAAGAAAAAAAGAAATGATTCAAGCTCAGGACTTGAACCCAGTGAGCAAGTTCACCTCTCTGAGAGGCAGTTTCGGCAGCTGTGAGATGAGGCATCCCTGCGCCTAGGGGACCCTTGGGAGGAAGAGACAAGACTTCTCCATGTCCCTCCTCTCTCATCTCTCCAAGTTGAAAGGGCTGACCCAGAAAGACGTTTCCAGAGCTGCCTTTCAGCGCTGACGTTCTGCAGACCGTATCATCCCACAAACCCAGGAGCAGAGAGCATGAAAGCCCTGCCTTTGAAGAAGCGCGCTTCCCAAGCAAGCAGAGCACAATTGCAGTCTAAGGCGTTAAGTGGGTTCTGAATGGCTGCAGCGTGATTAAATTCACCACTTAACCAAATTGCTTTCTATTGCTTGATCAGATGCAATTGCAAGGAGATAAAGGGGCTTAATGTGAAAAGCGTGGCTGGCCTGTCTGACTAATGAATTAACTGTTCCCTTCCCCCTGTGTAGCTTTTCACATGCTGTCCTGCTCCCCCTGACCCCCCACCCTTCCCTGGTTGGAGGTCACCGGGGTCAGGGATCACCAGGAAGATGGCCAGCATGGGACCTTACTGCATGAAGTCTTGGCCTTGGCAATTCCCCTTGAGCATTTTGTCCTCACAGCTGATAATGGTCAGGCTAGTCAGAGACAGCATGGGGGTGGTGAAAACAATGCTCACTCATAGGTTGGGTGCAGGACGTCCCACTTATCAGTGAGGGCTTCCAGCAAGAGACTTACTCATAGTCTGAGCTCCAGCCCTAAGTAGTGATGCACACCAGGAGCTTTGCTGGGAGAATAACCCCTTTCAAAGAGAAGGGGTGTGTCAAATGCTGTGAAAAGTCAGTAAGCTGATGACTGGGACTTGACTGCTGATTTAGCAACATGGAGGTCGTTGGTGACCAGTGGCCAGCTTTGTCCAACACAGTTTCAGTAGAGCAGTGAAAGCCTGATTGGAGTGGGTGCCAGACAGCCCAGGAGGAGGGGAAATAGAGACTGGTATAGTGACCAACTTTCTGAGGAACTATAATGAGAAGTAGGGGGTGTGGGATTGAGGGAGGTTATTTTTATTTTTATTTTTTGAGGTTTCGTTCTTAAGATTGGAGAAATTACATGTTTATATATTGAAAGGAACATTCGTCATCCATCCACTTACTCATCTACTTACCTAGGCACTCACATACCCACCCATTCACTCACCCACCCATCCACCCACTCACCCACCCACCCATCCATCCATCCATCCGTCCATCCATCCATCCATCCATCCATCCATCCATCCATTCATCCATCTATCCATCCATCCATCCATCCATCTATCCATCCATCCATCCACTCACCCATCCACCTATCAACTCGCCCATCCATCCACCCACCCATCCATCCATCCATCCATCCATCCATCCATCCATCCATGCACTCACCCACCAGCACTTCCTGAGTATCCCTATGTGCTGACCCTGAGTTGGGAGCTGGGACAGAAAAGCCATCTGACCTGAAGGGCTCACAAGCTAATAACGGGACACAGACAAGTCAATGTCAGTAATGGTGGAGTATAATAAGAGTTGTGACCAGGAATGTGCAAGGAATTATGAGAGCAAAAGAGATGGAATGCCTAGAGAATTTAGGGAGGCTTCCTAGGGGAGGTTGATATTTGGGCTGGGTCTTAAAGGAAAAATACAAGTTTGTCTTGTAGACAAAGGAAGGGTGGCATGTGGCAAGAGAGAGGAGTCTTGGGCAAGGGCAGAGACGCGTGGAAGTGAGGAGAGCTTGATTGGAGCAAGGTTTAAAGGGCCTGCACCCCTTCTTTGCAGACATGAGGAAGCCAGTGAAAGCTGTTGGCAAGAGGGTGACACAATCACGTCCGACACAATCCCCAAATCATAGTTTTTCGGAACAGGGGGTGGCCTGGAGGATGGGCTCAGGTGTGGGAGGAGGGCATGGTCTGTATCCAGGAGGTGGCTGGCGCCATGGGCATGAAAGAGAACATAGAGAAGGATGGAGACGGGGCACCTGGTGGCTCAGTACGTTGAGCGTCCGACTTCGGCTCAGGTCAGATCTCATGGTTCATGGGTTCGAGCCCCGCATCAGGCTCTGTGCTGACAGCTCAGAGCCTGGAGCCTGATTCAGATTCTGTGTCTTCCTCTCTCTCTGCCCCTCCCCCACTCAAGCTCTGTCTCTCTCTGTCTCAAAATAAATAAACTATAAAAAAAAAAGAGAGAGAGAGAAGGATGGAGAGCGTGAATCTAAGGGCGAGTCTGAGGGGACACTGGCCTGGAGAGAGGGTGAGGAAGGGGAACGATCAAAGGAGGAGGCCCCTCTGCCGCCCCGGCCCCTGGTCCAGCCGGTCTCAGCCTGGTGTCCGTGCCCCGCCTCTTCCTCCTTCTGTCCCCCTCACATCCTAGGACCTAGAAGGCACCCTGCCAGCCACTCCCACGGCAGGGGCTTCTCTCCTGGACACCCCCAGAGACCAGAGGGGGGAGCTCACTACCTGCGGGGACTCTCTTTGCCCCTGGGAAAGGGTCCGTCTCCCTCCCTCCTGCTCCCCCACTGGGCTCCAGCCTGGCCCCTGGCATCCAGAGCCGGAATTCTCCATTTGGGAAAGAAACGATAATCCGTGTGTTTGCAAACTGAAAAAGTAACGCAGGCTTGTTTTATTTCTTTATTTTTTAAATTTCCGGTTATTACAGTTTATGTTGAGAGAGAGAGTGAACGTAAGCAGGAGAGGGGCAGAGAGAGAAGGAGAGAGAGAATCCCGAGCAGGCTCCACACCGTCAATGCAGAGCCTGACTCGAACTCACCCAAGCATCCAGATCATGACCTGAGCCGAAATCAGAGTCTGACCCTCAGCCGACCTCCACCGACCCAGCCACCCCAGGTGCCTCTGCCTGTTTTCGTTTTTAAGTCAAATGATACAGAAAGATAGGAAGAAGATGAACGTTACCTACAGTCCCATTCCCCAGAGAGAAGAGTTGTTTACATTTTGCTGTGTATGCTTCCAGAATGTTTTCATTGATGGGCACATGTGTGCGCCCACACACACTTGTTTTGTTAAATAAAAATGGCAACACACCATACACACTGTTCTGAAGCGGCCACCGCTTTTCACTTACACTGGGAGAATGTTTCCCTGTCGGCACACCAAGATCTCCATCGTTTTTTATTAGCTGGGGCATAGTCTGTGGTGAGAAAGGGCCTTGATTTGATCACACCCCTCTGACAGACTTTTAAGGTTCCACCCCTCCAAGCCACTTTTCTTATTATAAATGATGCTCTGTGCACATCCGTATTCATAAATCTTTGAACAATAAAACTGGGCTGTTTGAACTTGCAGGTTAATATGGCCCTCCGGCTCACGTCATGAAGGAAATTGATTTTTATTTTCAAAGTCAATGGCGATGAAATGGACAATGGTTGCCAGGCAACCTGTGAGCCCGGGGAATCAGAGTGGAGGCCAGAGTGAACAGCAGCCTCCACCCCCAGCCCAGGAACCCAGAGCCTCTCAGGCCCTGGGGTTGGGTGATGAGTACCACCCCACACCCGCAGCCCTGTCCCCCAAATAAACATTTAAAACTATGGTTAAAATTTTTTCTTAAAAAAAAAAAAGTAGCTTTGGTCCATGTCCCATCACATGTGACTGCAACCCCCCTCTCTGGTCTAACACCTGTCATCACTCATGACACCTCTACCTGAGAAGCAAATCAAAGAACCCACCATAGCGATACCCCCACCATGGCCATCACCAAGCCTCCTGCACTCGTGCAGAGGAGAAGCAGATGAGCCCATGCCGTGGTGTGGCTCGGGCAGGTGGGCCTGAGCTTGTCTCTTCGGGGTCCCGCTAGCCCCTTAGCTCTGGGGGAGGAGTGGAGGCAGCCCCCCACGCAGTGGAAGTGATGGTGCTATTTTGCTCTGGACGAGACTGACTCACACCGAGTAGGGTGGATGAGCCTTTCTCTCCCGGACAGCAGGGGTGCTAGGAAGATGCCCCAGGCAGCCACAGGTGGCCTGGTTCTGCACCCTTCAAGACAGTCCCCCCAAGTCCTTGCCTCCCACCATTCACACCCCTGTGTAGCCCTCCCTGCGCTAAATAAGGCGGACTTCAGCGGTCAATAGGATATCGCAGAAGGGACGTGAGTTCTGAGGTCGGGTCGTAAAAGATGTTGTTTCCACCTGGCAGGGTGTCGGCTCATTCTCTCTGGGGGAAGCTAGCTGCTGCCTCATGAAGACACTCAGACAGACCCGTGGAGAAGCCCATGGAGAGAGGAACCCGGACCACTTGCAACAGCCAATGTCGATTTTTCATTTGTGTGAGTGAACCACCTTGGAAGGGACCCTCCAGCCCATTCGAGCCTTTGGATGAGGCTGCAGCCCTGGCCCGCTCCCTGCCTGCCGCCTCACAGGACAGTGGGAGCCAGAGCCATGCAGGGAGCCCTTCAGAATCCCTCAGCCTCAGACACAGTGAGATAACGAACGTTTATGGTGGCTTTAAGCCTCTACACTTTGAGGTAATTAGTTCCACGCTTATAAATAGCTAATACTAATAGAATACACCCAGGAAAATGTATAGCTTGAGGGCTGTAAGTGCCTGAATGAGCCTCAAAAAATCTTTAAAACAAACACAGCTTTCACATTATGACTCAAGAATGACACCCAAGAGACATTAGCCTTAGGGAAAGCATCAGTGAGAATTCACAGCAAAAGACAGAAACTTAACACGTGAGCTTAAACAGAATCTAAGGGAGGGCTTAGCCTATAATTAGGTCATGTGACTGGGAAGGGTGGGTGGGGCGGAGTCGGCATGGTAGGAGTTGGGTTTACAAAATCCCAGACGCACCAAAGTGCAGTCATGGGTCAGGGGGGGTGTGCGGGGTCGAGGTGGGAGCTGAGGCTCAGCGGGACCAGAGTCACCAGTGTCCTCTGGACTCTGAATAGGAAGGAATGTTGGTATCAGAGACGCACCTGCGGTGCCATGAGAGCAGAGGGTCCCAACATACTTGTGGGCTTGTCCCCCCTGTCCCTCGTCTCTGTGCTGAATCTTCCATCCCCCACCCTCCACTTGCCTCCCTCCACCGCCTCCACCTTTAACATCAGTACCTCGTGAGACCCCATCCTGCACCTCTGGGCATCTCTACCTGGCCCTTACCTCGCCACGGCCAGCACTGCCCTCCTCTACCCCAAGCCTTCTGAATCACAGCAACCGAGCCATCCACTCGGTCACCTGAGTCTGAATCCTAAGTTTATCCTTCAATCCTCCCTCCTCCAAAATCCCATCCACACCCTGGCCCCCAACAAGCCCCAGATCTGCCTACAACTCTCCATTCCACCACCTCCGCCGTGCTTCAGGCCACCATCCCTTCTCTCTGGATCACAGTAATGGGCTCCCAAGTAAGTGATCTGCCTGATACTGGGCTTCCCTCCTCTTCCTCGTCTCTCTCCCTGGAACTCAATCTTCTACCTCCTCCTACTTCTCCCCCACCTCTCGGCTGGTGTTGTGCCCTCCAACTGAAATGTATTTTCCTGCTCTCATCTGCCAGCGGAAGTCCCCTTTATCCTTTAGATCTCTGCTCACATGTCACCTCCTCCATGAAGTCCTCCTAGGTGCTCCAGAGCTAATACCTCCCCCACCCCCCCCGGTGCTTTGCTGAACCTTCCACATACTGCTTTATGGAACAGCTATAAATACAGTCTCCTGAGTCAGAAATGGGATCCCAGCCCCCACCATTCACCAACTGTAGGATCTTAGGCAAAGCAAAGCCTCACTCATGCATCTGTGATAATGTAGATAACTCCTACCTCGATGCTGGTGGGAGGAGTAAACAAGATTAAGTCTGTGGACGTGATGAATCCCATCCTGACTCAGGATCCGCGTTATGGATGGGCCCGTCAAAGTCATTCAGTGGAGGACAGACTGGGCAGGGGCAGAGGTGGGGCCAGCAGTCATGAAAAGCCCTGGCAACAGAAGAAACCCGAGCTCCTCACTTCAGGCAACAGAGAGAGAGAAGTGCAGGCAGGCTGTGGGCGGGCAGCGAGGCTGGCAGAGTGGAGGGGTTGGGGGAGGTAACTGACATGTGGAGCAAATGCCAGGCACTGGGCTCGATTCTTGATCTGTATTAACCTCACTTAATATTTGCAACAAGAGGTAAGTATTACTGGCAACATTTTCACACATTTAGAAAGTAAAGTTCAGGAAGTGTCACCCAGCTGTGAGGGATGGAGGCGGGATCTGAACGCTATGCCTGCCAGACCGCAAAGCCCTTCAGCTCTGGGACACTGATTCTGTGCAGATCCAGCTGAAAGGTCTTGAGCTTGCGACCAGGTCTCCAGTCCCCAGGAGGGGAGAAAAGCAAAGGCTTGGTCAGCCTGACCCATCATGGACTATCCCCTCCCTTGTGTTGGGTGATAGACTTCTAGTAATATAACCACAGATGGGTATGGCCTTGGAGTTTCCCCTTCCCAGTTGTGGCATCAGCCCAATATTACTTACCTTTAGGTTTTAACAGGAAAACTCCCCCTACTCTGAGACCCTCCATATCATGCCTTGAATTTATATTAGAATTTTGCAGTGAGTTCTAATTCACCCCCACCTCTTGCTGGTGCCAACATACGGATTTCCCTGCCGACAGCAGCTCAGAGCTCTTAGTGCTGGATGAAGGTTTTGGAATGGGCTGGGGGTGTTGTTCCTTTTCTGGGGATAAATCCCTTTTGTTTCTCTGCTCAGCCCAGCTCAGCAGCCACCCACCTCCAGCCTCCTCAGCTAATTAATCACCCACTTTCCGTCAGCCCTGATTAGATTCATCCAAGCCCGCACCCTGAGCAGCAGGAAGTCTGATTCGGACTCCAATTAAGACAGGAAGTGGCTGATTCCGGGACGTGAAGGGAGAACGGGGGGGGGNCCGTCAGCCCTGATTAGATTCATCCAAGCCCGCACCCTGAGCAGCAGGAAGTCTGATTCGGACTCCAATTAAGACAGGAAGTGGCTGATTCCGGGGGGGGGGGGGGGGGGGGGGGGGGGGGGGGGGGGGGGGGCTGAATGGATGTTGGCCATGGAGAGGCAGAGACGAATCAGTGGCCTCCCTGGAACTTTCAGCCTTTGGAAGCCACACAGGACAAGTGTATTCATTCAATAAACTTTGAACGTACCACTTCTGTTCTCAGCACGGCAGTGAACAGCACAGACAAGGTTCCCGCCTGTCCTCATGGGGCTGACAGTCTAGATAAACAACTAGAAAACACTGTACTGTAATGATAATCACCACGATGACCAATGTGTCACCCATCCTATCTGCTAGGGTCCCACGGAGTTTTAAAGCCAGCTGTCACCTCCCCTCTGACTTTTCTCCTGCAGACAAAAGCCCCCATTCTTCCCTCTTCCATCCTCATCTGGAATATTCTTTATTATGACACGACACCTGCTTAGCACCATACTGGCCTGCCGCTCGGCTGTTTGTTATTTTCTTTTACAGAGAAGAAAAAGGAGTCGCTCAGTGAGAGGGTGGCGGAGCTGGGCCTAGAAACCAGATCTGCAGACCCCTGGTCCCAGCATTTTGGCATTGCAGGCGGCGGGGGGCTGAGACCGACAGCCCAAGGTGAAGCTCTGTGTTTGGTTGACCCATTGGGAGCCACGTGGGGATCCACTGGCTTCTTTGTTCTGTTCACATCGGAGAACTAAGCATTTATGGGACGGCTGGGAGCCGGGGATGAGGGTCCTGGCGTCTCTCACTTGGAGAGTTTGGTGGGAATGGACGAATTCAGGCGACTACGGGTAAAATGTCCTCATCTTCAAGCCGCAGATCATCCAGCCCGGCATTGATCAAACTGTCATCAACGGACCGTCTCCCATGTGAAAACCCCCAAATGCAAAACGGGCAGGACAGGAGCTGTTCTGTTCACAGGAGGCAGAGAGGGAACCCGGCCAGCACCCACCAGCCCCAGCTCACAGCACTCCCGTGAGAGCGCGGCTCCCACATAGCTTTGGAGCTGCTGATCTCATCCCGCTTCTTCTTAGTATAAATGGGTGACCCCAGGCCGGGTGGTGGGTTAGGGACAGAGCCTTTAGGGGCTCACCTGAGAAGGGCCAAGTGGAATAGAATGGAAATGCCAGCTGTGGCCACACTGTCTTGCTTCCAGACGTGGGGAGATGAGTACAGGCCTCTAGCAGGGACAAGGGTTACCCAGACTGAGAGGGCACATCTCGGTCCAGGCCCCCGGCTCTGCCATGTGCCCCCAGGGCTTGCTTTGTGTGTCAGTCCGGATGAGCTGGGTCATGCCTCAGTAACAAGTATCCTCCAAATCTCTGGCTCAAAATAACAAAAGTTTATTTCCTGCACACGTGTGCACGCGTGTGTGTGTGTGCGCGCGCGCACACACACACACACACAATCCGTTCTCAGCCTGAGCTCCTCCAGGGTCGCCGTCCCCTATGAGATGACTCGGCACTCACGCTGCTAATTTAATCTCCTGGCACTTCCTTCTCAGCACATGGCTTCACGGTTGGCCAGAGCAGGGAAGGAAATGGGGAATAAGGTCTCTGAACTGCTCTCATCCAGAGGTCAGACACATTACTTCCGCTCACATTTCTTTGACCGAAGAAAGTCCCATGGTCACATTTAATCCAAGGGGTGGGGCCGGCCTCATTAGAGGATGATGATGTATAGCCAGAAATGCGGGTGCCCTAAAATGCCAACCATGTTTCCAAATCAGCAGAGTGGGCTGAGTAATAGCCACATCATTCCTTCACTCGTTCGTTTATTTATGTATTCAACCCACTAGTGACGTAGGCTCAGAAGTCGGGTCTCCTAAGCCAAGGGTTTGCTCTCCATCTCATGCTCTGTGCCAGCCTGGCTCACATGGTGGTCTTAGTTGGCCTTCTCCCCAGTGCAGAGACTGAGACAAGGACTCAGGCTCAGGAGGTTTACTTGGAGGTGGGCTCAAGAGGCCACAGCGAGGGAGCCAGAGATTAAGACAAGGAAGCAGGGAGAGCCAACGACATGTGCACCAGCGACTCAGTCACCAACGTGGGCAGCTGCCAGGGCCCCCTGAGGCCTGGTGTAGAAGGCACTTCAGACCCTTTCCACGCGAGGGAGGCTAGAGCGCGTTCCCCACTGATGGAGGGTCGTCCCTGGAGAAGTGACCTCCGCACAGTTCAC
Organism: Hyaena hyaena; assembly: GCF_003009895.1. Classification (NCBI taxonomy): domain Eukaryota; kingdom Metazoa; phylum Chordata; class Mammalia; order Carnivora; family Hyaenidae; genus Hyaena; species Hyaena hyaena. The sequence continues at coordinate 4,321,573 of NW_024080699.1, forward strand.
TGGGGACAGCGCTGCAGCTGATGTCGGAGCGGGGGGCAGAGGGGATGAGGCGCGGGGCGCCAGGAGCCTGCTGTGCCACCATACAGAAACCCACCGCCAACAGCCCTGCTTTGGCCAAACAACGGAGGCGAGCGCATCTAGGGACAGCTGCTGAGCTATTTTCTTCTAACCTCCTTTCCCTTTCTGGAAGGAGGTAACTCCTCCACAGGAAAACAATGAGGGAAAACAGCAGCGCTGTGGTGCCAACTGCCTCAGGCACGGAAACAGGAGGGCAGCAGCCGCAGGTGCCCAGGAGGCGGGCCCCTTGCTGGCGCTGGACGTCGGAAACACGTGATGCACAAACAGGTCTGTGAAAGCGGCTCCTGTGGTCAGCCTGTCCAGGACTTCCAGGTGACAGAAGACACCACCCCTGTCGTCGAAGCCTCCAGTGTCTCCAAGAACCTTCCGTGGCAAGAGGCGACGTGGCACAGACAGAAGAGCCCTGGCCTCAGAAGCAGATGCCCTGAGTTCAAGTCTTGGTGCCACCATTAAGCGCACGTCTGCCAAGGCTGACTTAGAGACCAGATTACTGTTTGTGCCGCGCCCCACTCAGAGCAATGGTGAGGGTTGTTAGTGGCCTTGCCTCGGACAGCTAGGCTCAGTGGCCACTGTTCTTAAAAGAAGAGGTATGTTCTCAGTCTTGCCCTGAAAACACCAGACCCCGGACTTGTAGCACACTCCTCTGAGTCCAAAGCTCCTCTGGTCCCACATTTCTGGAAGAAACCCAAAGGCAGCTCCACAAGTGGGGACACCCCCAGAAAGACTCTACACCCTCAATAGGACCCCATAAGGACATGAGGGGGACAGGATAAAGGCAGTCAGGTGGAGCAACCACATGACCAAGCCATATTCCTGGACAATGCAGAAGGCTCATAAGGTAGCTGAAGGAGCCAGGTAGTCAAGGTCAGGGCCAAAGGGCTCTTGGGCTCATCTTTGTTTTCCCATCAAGGTGATCCATTGGGTTCCTTCAGAGTCTGTGATATTATGGTCAACCAGGTCTGACAGGTCAGTAAAGGTTGGAGAGTCAGGGAAGGCTTCTGGAAAGAGCTGACCCCTGAGGTTGGACAGGTGGCAGAGGAAGTCCACCTTGTCCCCAGATACTAGTTAAACTATAACAAGTGGGCCTGGCCCACCCTTACTTACAGCAGTGAGGACTGTCCTGCTCCATCCCCTAACTTCCACTCCCTCTGGGTAAAAAGTGGTTTCTCATGGCACCCTGTCCTGCTCAAGTCCCATGACACTCCCATGTGGCCCATGGAAGCTTCCATATGAGGGAAAGAGCGTGTTGGGCAGTGGGAAGAGACCAGAGTGGGGAAAGGAGTCACGTGTCCACCCCTAGTGTTTCTCAGAGACCTCCTCCTAGCTTAAGAGCCACACACCTCGATTCTGAGTGTTGAGTACAGCTAAGCCTGTGCTTCAGAGGTAGCCTGTAAGCCTGCGCTTATTTCCACAAAGCTGTATATTAAAGCCACAAGGATGTGAAGATTGATGTGAGAATCAAGGACTGGTAAAAAGACGTGGTCTTCCCCGGTGGACATTCTTAACTCTCAGATCTGGTTACATTCAGATCACCTGGAAATCCCACGATGACGTATCTGTCCAATACCGTTTTTAGTGGGCAAAATCCTTATCTTTTCTCTGTTTCTTCATCCTGTTCAGGGCATAGTAACACTGCCTTCCTCATCAGACTGTTGTGGGATAAAAGAATTAATACATGTAAAGTGCTGAAATTAATATGACATTGTATGTTAACTGTATTAAAATTGAAATGAAAGAGATTAACCCATTCTCCTCTCTACTGAAAAAAAAATACACGTGAAGTACTTAGAAGAGTGGCTACCCCGTGATAAATTCTCAGGGAAAGTTAGTGATTAAAAAATTATTTTTAAGTTTATTTATTTTGAGAGAGAGAGAGAGAGAGAGCATGCAAGTGAGGAAGGAGCAGAGAGACAGAGGGAGAGAGAGAATCCCAAGCAGGCTCCACGCTGTCAGCACAGAGCCCGATGCGGGCTTCAAACCCACAAACTGCAAGATCACGACTTAAGCAGAAGCCAGACACTTAACTGACTGAGCTACCTAGGCACCCCAATGTTGGTGACTTTTGCTGGTAGTTGTTATGATTATTAGTAACTCATTCATCCAGGCATAGAGCCTTATAGGTGTTCAGTTGGTGTTGAATGAATGATTGAAATCAGTGCAAGTGGATTAAAAGTTAGAAGGGGAGGGTATCAAAGATTGAAGTAGACACTTGATTTGCACTTGATTGGGTCTAATTAGCTACTATGATCTGGTATCCATGGAAACTGCTGAGTGGTGAGGCTCGGAATAGGGCAGATTTCCTCTGCACAGAGTACACCAAGGTCCATGTGGGGCTTATGCACTTGGCAAGCCACAAAGAGGGCAGGTCCCTTACACACACTGTCCCTCTCTCTCTTCACCAGTCATGATCTCTTCCAGGCAGGGCCCACAGTGTGTGGACGCTCAGGAACCAGCTCTGCACAGTTGCTGGGATGCAAGCACTCATGCATTTTGTCAAAGGAATGAATGAATGTTGTCTGATTGACTCAGAAGATGGCAGGGCTGAGCCTTCAATCAGGGACCTCGGAGAGCCTTCCCCTGGGAGAGCCTGGGGAAGGCTGGGGTTAATTATCACCTCTTAGGTTAGATTAGATTAGATTAGGTGTTATGGAGTACCTGGGTGACTCGGTCAGTTAAGTGTCTGACTCATGATTTTGGCTCAGGTCATGATCTCACGGTTTGTGGGTTCGAGCCCCAGAGCTTGCTTGGGATTCTCCCTCTCCCTCTCCCCTACTTACTCTTTCCCTCTCTCCTCTCTCTCTCTCTCCCCCAAAATAATTAAATAAACTTAAAAAAAGAGAGATTAGATTAGGTATTAGAATGATCACCATTGTTCACTGAGATATAAGCAGGCCCTGTTCAAATTCAGTTTCAAAGTGATACAGAGCTTGGGTTTGGGGGTCCAGCCAACCTTGAGGAAATACTAGCTACTCCCTGGGATTCAGTTTCAGCCTGTATATATTGAACCCAATGATATTTATTTCTAAGGGATGTTGGGCAGAAAAACTGGTCCAATGTATATAAAGCCATTTGCCCCCTGGGAGAGGAGACATACCATTTTCATCACAGAGTCTATGGGGTCAGGATAATTGCCATCCTCTCCTCTCCCAAGAGTCAGAGCCGCCCAATGGCATAAGTGATGGGAGAGTTCTTTGTAAACTGTAGTGTGCGGTGTACATCTGTGAGGTCATGAGGACGGCTTGAGTGGCAAGAGGGCACCTGATCCTGGAGTGCCCAGCCAGAGCCACCCTCCTAGCCCCCTGTCCTGGGTGGGGGACAGAAGTCAGAAAAGGAAAGACCCCAGAAACCCAGTAAGGGAACTTCCTCCACAAGGCATAAACTTGGGAGTCAGACTGTTCAGGGCCCGCCTCTGCCTCTTTCTACTTTCTGTGACTTTGGGCAAGTGACAATCTAGAGAGGCCTCAATGTCCTTGTTGGTGATGTGGTTCATTGTGGGGATTAAATGGGATCAAGCCTGTGAAGTGCTCAGTCCAGTGCCTGGGACACGGTAAGCACTCAGCAAATGTATTTGCCTGAATTTCTCTGCATTTCAGGCTCCTGCTCTGAAGGCCAGCGACTCCTTTTTCCTCAGCTGTCCAATCTTTGGTGTGTGCAGAATGAGAAGAAAAGAAACCAGGACAGCAAGGGAGGGGGAAACAGGATAAACAAGCCTTATGGGACAGGCCATTATTGCATGAGGGATGGACCACTGTTACCTTTGTTTGGGACCATGAGGCCCAGCAGCCACCAGGCTTTACATCCGGGTCTGTCCATTCACAAAGTGGATACTATCTCAGCTCTTCCAGGATTCCTCTCCAGCTCTGCCCACAAGCACTGTGTGGGTCCCCAGGGCCAGGGGAGAACACAGGGACAGAAACCAAATGGGTGCTTGGCCCATGTTGGCACCCCACCTGCCTCTACCTCTGACACTTTCCACCCCCTAATTATGGCCCCTGGCCCCGAGCACTCTCCTGAGCTGGGTGGCCCTGTCAGACTCTCCAGGATGCTGGGACACGGGCAGGAATCACCAGCTTGGCCTGTGTCCTTCTCTGCCACCGATAACAGTGTTATTAGGTAATTGCATTTGTCCCTTATCTCACACTTCTCTTTATTACTTCCCTGGGGAGATGCTGTAACCATGGCCTCTCTCTGCAGATTAAGCCAGTCTCCCAGCTGCAGGTGCAAGCCAAGCCCAGGGTTGACTATCAGGGGACGAGTGTAGCGTGGAAGGGAGATTACATCTTCAGGTGGTAGGCACGCCCTGTCCCTCCGTTCAGGGCGTGCTAAGCCAGGAGCACAACCAGTGCCCCACAGAAAAAGCGCTGGATCTGGAGGAGGAAGTGTGGATCTTGCCATGGCCTCTGCCCTGAGCTTGCTGCATGACCTCAGTCCCAGCACGTAACCTCTCTGGGCCCCAGGCTCTTCACTAGGTTGGTTCTTCATGTCAGATGGGGACAATCATCTTTTCCCCATGACAATCAAGCCCGCTTGGGGCTGGAAGACGTCTACAGCTCCATGTATCCTCCATGTGTTCTGTATTCTTGTGGCAGCTTCTTTTTTAAAAACAGCTTTATTGGGGCGCCTGGGTGGCTCAGGTGGTTAAGTGTCCGACTTTGGCTCAGGTCATGATCTCACAGTTTGTGGGTTCGAGCCCTGTGTCAGGCTCTGTGCTGACAGCTCAGAGCCTGGAGCTTGCTTCAGATTCTGTGTCTCCCTCTCTCTCTCTGACCCTCCCCTGTTCACGCTGTCTCTCTCTCTCTCTCTTTCTCAGAAATAAATTTTAAAAAAAACATAAAAACAGCTTTATTGACATACATTTGTACATATTTAGAGTATACAATCTGGTGAGTTTTGACATATTCATACAGCCGTGAGGCCATCACCACAACTGAGACAGTGACCACATCCATCACCTCCCAAAACTTCCTCTTGACCCTTAGTGATCCACCCTCCCCCTCATCTCCTTCAGATTCCCTCCTCCCCTTCCCAGGCAACCACTAATCTGCCTTCTGTCACTATAGATTCATTTGCATGCCCTAGAATTTTATATAAATGAAATTATACAACATGTGCTCTTTTTGTCTCGCTTCTATTTTGAGATTCATCCATCCATATTGTTGGTGTGACAATAGTTTATTTCTTCTTATTGCTTAGTCATAGCCCATTATATGGATACACAACTTTTCTATTCATTTATCTATTGGTAGATATTTGGGTTGTTTCCAGTTTGGGGCTATTCCAAATAAAGCTGCTATGAATATTCATGTACAATTTCTCTTGGGTAAATACCTAGAAGTGGACTGGCTGGATCATATGGTAGGTAGATGTTTAATTTTTGAAGAAACTGACAAATTGTTTCCCAAAGTAATTGTATCATTTTACATTCCCACCAGCAATGTATGAGTTTGAGTTACTCCACATCATCATAAATGCTTGGTACAATTAATCTTTCTAAATATTTTTAAATGTTTATTTATTTTTGAGAGAGAGACAGACAGACAGACAGACAGACAGAGAGAATGAGCAGGGGAGGGGCAGAGAGAGAGGAAGACACAGAATCCGAATTAGGGTCCAGCCTCTGAGCTGTCAGCACAGAGCCCAATGTGGGGCTCCAACTCACAAATTATGAGGTCATGGCTTGAGCTGAAGTCAGAGGCTTAAATGACTGAGCCACTCAGGCATCCCAAGTACAATTAATCTTTCTAATTTTAGACATTCTACTAGGTGTGTGGTGATATCTCATTGCATAGTAAGCTCTACTCAGAGAAGCACCTGGGTTCTCAGGCCCCCTGCCCATGGTCAGGTTGTCTTTCTTAGTTAGGAGGTGAGGCAGGGCATAGAGACCCCTGGAATCCTCTGTGTGCATCTTTTGTTCTTCCTTTCTGCTATCAGGGAGGCTGTGGGGGATACAATATGATTTCACAGGGACATTTACAGCCTGTGATACTGGGACAAATGCATTTGAGACTCAGCTATCACCTTCGGCAAAAATTCTCTAACTTCTCAGTATCATTGTCCTGTGCCCACTTTGGCATTTATTATTCATTAGCATTCAGTGCCTCAAGAATAAGATCTCTCACTGGGATCCTGGGATGAGGTGCTTGAGTAGCCTAGAGGTGGTGCAGGCCTAAGAGAGCATCATGTAACCACTGTCCTGAACCACGTACCCTGGAGCTGGGAGCCAAGAGGAATGGAAGCAGGGGTGTGGTGGCTTCTTCAGAGTCCCCTTATCAGGGGTACGACAGCAGCTGAAGGCTTCTGAGACCCTTGCCCCACGCTGGGAGGTTCTCTGGTTCTGAGGCCAAGTCAGTAGGCTTTGCTGTCTCTAAAACCACCTGTGTAGGGGCGTCTGGGTGGCTCAGTCGGTTAAGCATCCGACTTTGGCTCAGGTCATGATCTCACGGTTCGTGGGTTCAAGCCCCGCATCGGGCTCTGTGCTGACAGCTCAGAGCCTGGAGCCTGTTTCAGATTCTGTGTCTCCCTCTCTCTGACCCTCCCCTGCTCATGCTCTCTCTCTCTCAGAAATAAATAAAAAATTAAAAAAAAATAAAACCACCTGTTTAGGCACAGATCTTCTCTGGAAGAGCTGGCATGCGTGGAATAAAATGCATTGTTTACATTAGTCACCACGTGATGTCCACCAGAGGAAGCTGATATATCATTAAAATCATCTCAATATAAGAAGACTGGGAGTTTAGGATGTTCTTATAAGATGGCAGTATCATAGGTAAAGCCTTCACATTATTCTTAGCAATGGGAAGTGAGGCTACCCATGAACAGCTGTCTTTTGGGTTTGATGTGGGAAATGTCTTAGATCTTTTTGTTTATTTTAAAGGGCTTGAGAAGAAGGGCTCTTCAAGATGTGAGAACAGGGCAAGTTATTCAGGAGCCATCATGTCAACAAAGAAAGGTATCTCTCATATAATCAATTCCAACTCCCTCATCCCTTCAACTATTTGTAAAGGAAAAAATTGAGGCCCATATCAGCGAACTGACCTGCCCGGAGTCAGTCAGTATGAGATAGAGCTGAAACAATGTCTCTAAAACAATGCAAAAATGCGGGAGTGCATTAGTTCCTATGAAGTAATGAGGGTCCTTAATCTTAAAAATATAATTTTGAGGGATTTGATGGAGTAGACACATGATTCCTCCATCCTCCAGCTTCTCAGAGGTAGAAAAGCATCTGTTGGAAATAAGGTAAAATGCCGTGAAATAAATCAACTTCATTGATTGATAAACACAGCCACGATCATAATTATTTTATAATGATATAAAAAGTTTGAATAAGCTTGAAAAAAATAAAATCTTACAGCTATGACCCCTCGGATATGTTGGACAAGAGTCTAACCAGTGTCCCAGGTTTTCTGGTGGAGGCGATGGTTCAGCACCATGGACAGCGGTGCTTGACCTTTTCCTCTGTGCCTCTGAGACTGGCTCTACTTTCATCCATAGCAGTCAAGTAAATGGGAATATCATTTGAATTTACCTCCCTCTATGTGAGGATCCAGGGTGAGCACTATTCACAGTGTGATATACACAGAGATGGGGTCCAGAAAGCACCTAGCCCCCCAAACATCTTCCTAACCAGACTTGCAACCTTGTCAGAAATTCTGCCATCTTCCTCATATTTAGGTTAAGCTATTTTCACCTCCATGAAAAAACATAAGTCCTGTTTCTATGAATTCAGGGTTGGGGAGGGTTTGAAGCAATGTTCTTCTCCTCAAAAGACTTGAAATCTAGTTGGGCAGATAGAATATTTGCATCAAGATTACTGCCCAGAATAATATCTGATAATGGCCAAATAGTAGTGGTGATAGTATAGGCTAAAAGACCTTTGTGGATAGGTATCTGGGTGGGTTGGGCTGGTCAGAAACACTTCCTGGAGTGAAAGGCATTGAATGGAGTTGATCTGAGCCTTAAAGGTTGTAGAAGACAAAGAGGCAAGAAAAGGCATTATTGGCAAGGGGATGTATAAAAAAGGTATGGGGGTGGTAGTGTGTATGATACCTACACATGACACGGGGGAGGTGGGCAAGTGTCAAGATGGTAATTAGACTATGTGGCTGAAGCAGTCACTGATTGAGTGGAATAAGAGAGAAAACAAAATAAATATGAAGGGACCATTCTGAGAGTATGAATTCCTCACTTTTCTGGGAGGTAGAGCTGTGGCAGAACCTCATATTTTGTTCCTTACTTCCCTTTCCCCCTGAGTAATACCTCCTCATCTCTGTGTGTGTTTGGTAACTGCCGTCCTTCTGGTATAGATCCCCCTTCCTGCAGAGTAACTGACTGAGAGCCAATGTGTGGCATCTGCTGTCTTGGGTGAAGGTGGGAGGAGCGGAGCTTTGACCACAAGGATGGAGCACTGATAATGGAATTCAGATGGAGAAGGAAGAGAACTTCCCTTGCACAGGTGGATGAAACTGAGGATGCCAGTCAACACCAGGACCAACTTAGGTCTTGGTAAAAAGGAGCGCCCACGATTAAGCCCTACATGGCGCAGGATTCTCTGCCAGCTCCTGCAAGGTGGAAAGGCACGAGGAAAATGGGACTGCTCAGCCTCTGAGCTGGGTGAGAGAACAGCCCATTCTCTGGGAGAGAAGGCTGCTCAGCTAACTGGCTGTGAAATGTCACTCAGAGAAGGTAAGAAGCTCATGCACTGCCTTGCATACATGGAGGAGATCCCTGTGCATCCCTCCAGACCAGAGATCCCCAAAGACCACTTGGCCTGTGCCCCCAACACCCCAGCTGGCCCAGTTGCGGAGAGGCAGGGTCTGAAGGCTGGGGAATCAGCTCACTGCCTCTCCCTTATGGAAGCAGAATTAGCACAGCCTCAGGTCTCCAGGGCACCTCCCTTCCCCCTCAATATCCCTTTTCCAGGGTTCAACTTTGTAAGACACTAGACACAGCCGTGGGGAGCTCAACGGCCCTGGACATCAGAGATACTCAATCACCTGAAGGAAAATCACACCCTGAAGTTTCTGTGATAACAAGTGGGTGCTGACATTGACTTGACACTCACTTAGTCCAGGCCCTGTGTGAAAACACCTGACAATGTAACTCTGTGGACCCCTCACAAGGGCGCTAGGAAGTAGGTATTATCAATATCACCATTTTACAGATGGGAAAACTGAGGCTCCCCCTAGAAGCTGAGCTTCCCAGGCCCGCTGATGTCGAAGCTTGAAGGATGTGGCTCCTTTAGTCAGTTGGCTACAAAACAGAAGTTGGTTTGTGTAAACCAAGTGCTTCACCAGAAGACAGAGCCTGAGGGAGAGAGGGAGGGAGATGGCCACTTGGGACATGGGAGGGACGGTCACGCATGTTGAGAACCCAGGAACTGTGCTGGGGCTTTCTGTCCCGTCATCAGCACCCCTGAGCTGCCCCAGACATAGCAAGCACTGACAATTGGTGACTCAATTCTCTCAGTTAAGTTCATATAAGTCACAGGAACCAATATGGCCATTTAATAACATAAGAAACAAGCTCAGAAAGGTTAAGTGACTGTTGCAAGGTGACACAGTACTAGACAGGGTCAGGACCCAAGCCCAGGTCACCTTGGCTCCAAATTACAGCTCCTTCCACCGTCTTCTCCCAGCTGGTGAGGGGCTCTGGAAATAAGAATCACCTTGAAATCACCTGAAGACTTTCCTGGAAGTCCCTAAAAGTCATGCTTTTGGGGGTTAGGAGGTTGGGCCTGGGCAAAGAGTCCTCTCTCCCTCAGAGTCCTGGCTACCTGACCCCATCAGAGATGTCAAAGCATTGCTTTGACCTTGTTCTTAGTGCAGGGGCACTCCTACCTCCCTTCTGCAATGCCTTGGCCAAGTGGTCAGACCAACCCCTGTACTCTCCTCTGCCCTGGATATTACTCTCACCATCCTCCCCTCAAAGACTTTAGTTTCCAATGTTCTGGTCTATTTGGCATGACTTTGGAGCTTGCACATTGCTAAGCAATTCTTCCATGGCACCTTCTCTGGGGAGCCTCTGCAGACCTGTCTCCCAGGTGATCTCCCCCTTGGCTACAGACCCCAGGGTGTCTCCTTAAAAGACAATCTGCTCTTGAGTGAGGGAACCCTGAGACAATATGGCCCTGGGAAGGCGGTGGAGCACAGGGAAGACCTCCTGCACCTGACCTTGGCCAGGCCAGGTCCTTTCTTGCCTCCTGTTGTGCCCTGTGCTTGCTCTGGGTGAGCTAGCCTCAGCGTCCCGGACTTGGTGCCCACACGCCCTCACCTCACGTCTCCCACCACCTCCCAGTCTGGGGCCCACCAAGGCCTTCATCCACACATTGAGGCCTGTAAACCACTTTATTAGATTAAAACAAACATCTGCCAAAGAAGAAAAGCAAAACCTTAATTGGAGGCCCCTGGGGATGTTTGCAGAGACAGATGGGAGAGGATCTAATGAAATCACCTCGTGCTAGCCTCTCTGCAGACCTTGCAGATAAAACAACATTGCCCAGCAACAGGGCTTTGCCACCTGGAGGCCTGATAAGGGGCTTGGAGGAACAGTATGTTTGGAAAATATGATTTTGTAAGCAGGGCCAAGGGTGTGTTGACTCTGCCGTCTAGTGCACTGGGCTCTGCCATCAGATAAGCAGCTGCCACTTTCCCTGGGGTACAGGGAAAGCTGTTCCCCAAGCCCCCCTGGCAGGAGATGTCCTGAGCCCTAGCCAGAAGAGCAGCCGGTCCTTCCCAGGGACCTGGCGCTCATCAACAGGGACATATCTGACCAACACGGACAAATAATGACAATGGCTTTCTCTTCTCCTCTCCCCGACACTCGGCTCAGAAGTATCTCTTCAGGGCCCCTGGGATGGAGTGAGGTGTTGGGGCTGCTGAGAGCTAACTGGGTCTGAGGCACGCAAACCATACAGTGTCCTTGAGCATCCCACCACTTCCTATCTTCTCCCAGTGACTCCTGTTTTTCTCAAAGTAAAAGCCAAAGTCTTCACCAAGGCCCACAAGGTCCTGTATCATCTGACCCAATATTGTCTCATTCCCAGCTACCCTCTGCTTACTCACTCTCCTTCAGCCACCTTGGCCTTTTAGATCTGCCTCAAACCTGCCAGATATACTCCTGCTCCAGGGCCTTTGCACTGGCTGTTCATTTGCCTCTAATGTTCTCCCAGATAGCCAATGACTCTCTCCTTCAACTCCTTCAAATCCTTATTCAAGCCACCATCTCAATAAGGCTGACCCTAACCACCTGTTTGCTGAGGTCACACCCTCTCACTCTCTAAAATCAACAAATTCCCACATATGACTTTTCACACTGTAGCCAGAGGTCAGATTCTGACTCTGCCACTTACTATGATGTGTGGTGTCCGGCAGTTTAAGCAACCTCTCTGAACCTCTGCTTCCTAACCTATTAATAAGGATAATGATAGCAACTGTATCACAGGTGTGTAAGGAGCAAAGCAGTCAAAGCGTGCAAAAGGGCCAGCTACTATGGTTCAGATTTCATTTATACTCCTGGAGTGTGCTCTGGGTCCTCAAGGCCATATTTCAGGCAGAGACACTAAGGCACCCAGTGGCAAAGTGACCAGCAAGAGTCACTCAGCAAGTCAATGATAGCTCCAGGGTAGACTTTATGTCCGACTGACCCTGGAGCCTCAGGTTTGCCTCACTTCTTCATTCCACGGCTGCAGCTTGGCCCATTCATTTCCCCCAACCCAGTGGATTCCGGCCTTGGCCCATCCTCACCATTTGGGCCTCAACAGGTCAGAGGCCCTGAAGCAGCCTAGCATTGCCGAGATGCTTCCCAAGGTAGACAGGAATCTAAAGAGCCACCCTGCAAATTAATGCAAAGAACAGTCAAGTCCCAGTACCCGACAAGGGAGAAAATCTATCAAGGTCCAAGAAGGGGCTAGGCTTGGAGGAGACCAAGCTCCAAGTGGCTCAGGACCAAGGCCCATAGAGAGGTATGGACTCTGGCAGACCACTCACACTCCAGCCAGAGCCAGCGGGGGGCCAGCATCATGCTTGGGTTCCCTGAGCCAAGGATGTGAGCACACGTGGCTTCCAGGGACCCCTGGTAGAGAGGAGTGGGGAAGGAAGACGGTGTGGAGGGAGGAGGGCTGAGGAGGAAAGATAAACTCAATAAAGTGTGTGCTATTAAGCCAGACACCGCTGTGAGAAACAGAGCTTAACTGCTCAGGGAGCCACAGGAAAGTGATATCAGAAACCTTTCCTCAGAATTATCCCACCCAGGGATGAAGACATTGGGGTATTTCTTATTTTATTTATTTGTTTGTTTGTTTAGAATCCCAAGTAGGCTCTACACCATTGGCACAGAGCCCGATGAGGGACTTGAACTCACAAACTGTGTGATCAGGATCTGAGCCAAAACCAAGAGTTGAACACTTAAACTGAGCCACCCAGGTGCCCCTGGGGTATTTCTAAATGAACACCTGAGACTCACTGGTGGAGGGCAGGCAAGCCCCCAGGCTTTCAGCTCCTGGTGAAGGAGTTTCTGATAAACTTCTGAGTTTCTGATAAGAGGCTTTGGGCAGGGAGGGGTAGATTCTGGCAGTGGGAGGCGGGCCAGGATGTGAAATGTCCCAGAGACACAGGCAGAACTCGGACTGCACCTAACAGCTCGACTCAGCTGGCTTGGGAAGCAAGCACCCAGGGGTTCCGGCCAGCATTGGGTCTGCAGCTCCCATGGGCACAGATGGGGCTCCTCTGGAGTCTCTCTGGGGATCAGTGTTCCGGGGAGCCGCTTGTTGGTGACAGCCACTGTTCTGTCCCGGGAGACCAGCTCTGCAGGAGCCTCTGGTGCCCCTCCCTGGTGTGCCCCCCAGTGGGACCCCTATTCTCCCGGCTTAGTGCCTGGAGTGCTCCCAGATATGCCAGCTGGATGGCCAGCTTCTGTCCCATGGAGAGACTAGGACACCATTCTGTCCCCTGCTCTGCACCCTTCAGGCTAGAAGGCAGCCACCTTCCTGCGGCCCACGTCATCACACATTAGTGGGCAGAGAGTGCTTTTTAAAAAAAAAAATGTGGTAAAATACACATAACATAAATTTACCATTCTATCCATTTTTAAGTGTACAGTTCAGTGACATTAAGTACATTCACACTGTTGCGCAACCATCCCCACCATCCATTCCCATAACGTTTTTGTCTTCCCCAGAAGACATGATGGTCCCATTAAGCGATAACTTCCCATCTCTCCCTCCCCACTGCTCCTGAAAACCACCATTCTGTTTTCTGTCTCTATGAATTGGATTAAAAAGTGACTTCTTTAGGGGCGCCTGGGTGGCTTAGTCGGTTAAGCATCCGACTTTCGCTTAGGTCATGATCCCGCAGTTCGTGGGTTTGAGCCCCGTGTCGGGCTCTGTGCTGACTGCCAGCTCAGAGCCTGGAGCCTATTTCCGAGTCTGTGTCTCCCTCTCTCTCTGACCCTCGCCTCTTCACGCTGTCTCTCTCTCCTAGAAATAAATAAAAATATTTTAAAAAATGTTTAAAAAAAAAAGTGACTTCTTTAAAAAGTACTTCAGTGTAGTTCTCACTGTCCAAATCTGCCTTCTCTTCTCCTCCTTCTCTTCCCCGAGCCCCAGGCTGACCCTTGGACTCTGGAGTCAGGGCCAGTCCATACCTTTTCCATCCACTTCTTTATTCTTTTTGCATTCACAGGAGCAGTGGAAAGATTTGGTTAGAATCAGAGAACCAGTTCTGGCTCCTACAACTTGCTGTGTGACCCTGGGTAAGTCCCTTGCCATCTCTGAAGCTCAGGAATGGGATTAAAATCTTGGCAGCACCAGTGTCATTCACTGAGTTTCTTACAGACTGGGAAAGTGATCATTCTAAGACGTTAATGCAGACAAGTGCCCAATAACCAAGAGGTTTCTATCCCCATGATGAAACCCTGAAGTGCTGGCATCCTTTATATAGCCTTTGTCTGACAGGGTTTGAACAGTGTTGTCTGGGATATGAAAATCCCAGGGCCTGGCATTGACCAGTCCCTTTCCTTTAACATAGTGACAAGAGGGTCTGTATACACACACACACACACACACTGTGACCACTCCACTCACTGGCTCTTTCCCCATCTCTCTCCCTCTCATCAGGCCTTCCTATTCCTTGAGATACAACAATATTGAAATCAGGCCAATGACTAACTTTACAATGGCCTCTAAGTGTTCAAGTGAAAGGAAGAGTTGCATATCTCTCACTTCATATCAAAAGCTAGAAATGATTAAGTTCAGTGAGGAAGTCATGTTGAAAGCTATAATAGACCCAAGATAGGTCCCTTGTGCTGAACAGTTAGCCAAGTTATGAATGCAAAGGAAAAGCTATTGAAGGAAATTAAAAGTGCTACTTCAGTAAACACATGAACGATGAAAAAGCAGAATCAGTCTATTGCTGACATGTAGAAAGTTTTAGAGATCTGGATAGAACATCAAACAAGCCACATTCCCTTAAGCCAAAGCCTCATCCAGAGCAAGCCCTCACTCTTCTTATTCCTATTAAGGCTCAAAGAGGTGAGGAAGCTGCAGAAGAAAAGTTAGAAGTTAGCAGAGGTTGGTTCATGAGGTTTAAGGAAAGAAGTTGTCTCTATAACATAAGTACAAGGTGAAGCAGCAAGTGCTGATGTAGAAACTGCAGCAAGTTCTCCAGAAGGTCTGGCTAAGATGACTAATAAAGGCAGCTATGCTACTCAACAGATTTTCAATGTAGATGGAACAGCCTTTATTGGAAGAAGATGCCATCTAGGACTTTCATAGCCAGATAAGAGAAGTCAATAGCTGGCTTCAAAGCTTGAAAAGATAGGCTGATTCTTGTTAGAGGCTAATGCAGAGGCTTTAAAGAATTATGCTAAATCTGTTCTGCCTATTCTTTATAAAGGGAATGACAAAGACTAGGAGATAGCACATCTGTTTACAATATAGTTTTAGTGAATATTTTAAGACTTACTTCTCAGGAAGAAAAATTCTGTTTCAAATTATGGTTGCTCATTGACAAGCACCTGGTGACCCAGGAGCTGTGGTGCAGAGGTATAATGAGATTAATGTTGTCTTCATGCCTGCTAACACAGCGTCCATTCTGCAGCCCATGGACCAAGGGGTCATTCTGAATTTCAAGTCTTATTCTTTAAAAAAATCCATGACTTAAGTCTATAGTTGTCATAGATAGTGATTCCTCTGATGGATCTGGACAAAGTAAAGTTAAAACCTTCTGGAAAAGATTCACCATTTGAGATGCCATTAAGGACATTCATGATTCATGGGAAGAGGTCAAAATACCAACACTAATAAGAGTTTGGAAGAAATTGATTCCAACCCTCATAGATGACTTTGAAACGTTCAAGACTTCAGTAGAGGAAGAAACCACAGGTGTGGTAGAAATAGCAAGAGAATTAGAATTGAAAGTGGAGCCTGAATTGCTTTAATCTCATGATAAAACTTTAACAGATTAGAAGTGGATTTGGATGAGCAAAGAAAGCAATTCTTTTAAAAAGTTTATCTGTCTGTCTATTTATTTATTTATTTATTTATTTATTTATTTATTTATTAGCGATCTCTACACCCAACTTGAGCTCACGACCCCAAGATCAAGAGTGAATGTTCCTCCAGCTAAGCCAGCCAGCGGGCCCAAGAAAGTGATTTTTTTTTTTTTTTTTTGCAATGGAATGATCTCCTGGTGAAGAGGCCGTGAAGACTGTTGGAATGGCAACAAAGGATTTAGAGTATTACATAAACTTAGTTGATAAAGCAGCATCAGGGTTTGAGAAGATTGACTCCAATTTTGAAAGAAGTTCAAAATGCTATCAAAGAGCATCACATGCTACAGAGAAGTCGATCATGAAAGGAAGACTCAATCGATGAGGCAAACTTCACTCTTAGTTTAAGAAATTGCCACAGCTACTCCAACTCTCAGCAATCACCACCCTGATCAGCCAGTGACCATCAACATCGAGGCAAGACCCTCTGTTACTTGCCCAAAGCTCAATGATGGTTAGCACTTTTTAGCAATACAGTATTTTTTTTTAATTTAATGTTTATTTTTGAATGAGAGAGAGAGAGAGAGAGATTGGGTGAGGGGCAGAGAGAGAGGGAGACACAGAATCTGAAGCAGGCTCCAGGTTCCAAGTTGTCAGCACAGAGCCCGATGCAGGGTTCCAGCCCACAAACCTTAAGATCATGACCTGAGCCAAAGTCAGATTTTTAACCGACTGAGCCACCCAGGTGCCCCAGCAATAAAGTATTTTTTCATTAAGGTATATACATGTTTTTTAAATACATAATGCAATTGGACACTTAATAGACTATAGTATAGTGCAAACATAACTTTTATATGCACTGGAAAACCAAAAAAAAAAAAATTATTGACTCACTTTATCGTGGTGGTCTGTAACTAAACCCACAATATCTCCAAGGTATGCCTGTATATACTTAGCTATAACAAAAACACATTTTATGCATGAATCAAGATTTGGCAGCAGATCTTGGAAACTGTCAACGGGAACCAGTGAGCAGTGAGTACTACGACTGGCCCCTTGGAGCTCTACATGATTCTAAGATGTGCTGCTAGGCCCACCTTCGGAGCATATCATATTCTTCTGATTCCCTCTTATTGCATAATTAATGGAGAGTTAACCACATCTTGGTTTTCTGTCCCAGGCCTTTGCATTTTAGTAGGAGGTGATTCACAGTAAGAACATTTGTCTGTGGGAAAAACAAACAAGCAAACAAGGACCTGACCATGAGAACCAGATGAGAGGTACTTGTTACAACCAGAAGAAGCTCCAGAATGACAAGAAGAGCTCAGGGGCAGTGACCTGATTAGCAATGGGGGCTAGGGAACTTGTCCAAAACTGCATATACAAAGCAAGGACATGACTTTGATGGAGACTGTATGTATACACTTACAGCAATAAAAAATATCCTTTCTCCAAGCTTCATCCACTTAAGGTTGTAAAAATATCAGTTGTCTTTCTCAAGCAATGAGAAGCCCAAGAAAGCCTCAAGGTAATATATTTTTGGTGGGAGCTGTTGGTGGGGACCTGTTAAAACAAGCTAGTAGACAGCTTCGGGCTGAGGAAGGGGAGCAAGGAGTGACATGAGACAGATGGTTGGCCTTCAGACTCTACCATTTCCTAACTGTGTGACCTTGGGAGAATCACTCCATCTCTCTGAGCTTTGGCTCCTGCATATGAGAAGCAGAGATACTGATAACTTAACCATAGGCTTATTGTAAAGATGAAATGAAATAACATGTATAAAGCCCTGTAGCAGATGTCAGTGCCCCACCTACGTTCCCTTGGGCCACCTTGAAGGTTACCTGTAGACAGCTCCCATACCTACCAAAGGCTGCAAGTGTTCTCTGCTGGAAGGTGTTCTCAGGCAGTGAGAGTTTGCTTGGCCCTTTCTCAGAATGGACCAAAAGTGCTGGGAAATCAATGCCTCCAGGAGAGGTCCTCAAGGAGGGAAAAGAATCCACAGGGAGAGAAATATCAGAAACTGAAGTAGCTCCCATAGTATCAAAGATGGAAATCTCATATGGAGAATGGCAGAGCCACACCACTGTTTACTTCTGGGCTGTTGTATGTGAGAGAAACAAGATCCCATTTTACTCCACTATATTTCAGAGTCTTTTTTTTTTTTCCCCAGCAGCTTATCCTTACCTAATTAATCTAGCCCCAAGCCTAAAGATGAGATCAAGGCATGTGAGTTTCTTTCCTTCTTTAATTTTTCCATTGTGACTACCACGTGCCCAGCATGATGCCAGGAACTGAAGTCACAGGATGAGCAGGCTGCAGACCAAGTACCAAGGAGCTCAAAGTATAAAGAGGTAGAAGGATCTAAAGACGAAAACTTCAGCCTTCTGTGATAAATGCTCAAATAAGTGTTGCAGAGGTATAGAGAGGAAGCAATTATATCAGGTCCTGAAAGGGGTGGAAGAGTTCATCAGGCCATAGTGCAACGGTCACTGTGAAGTATTCTGGGGAGAAGTTACAGTATGTGAGAAATTATAAGATGGGGAAATCATGGGTATTTGGGCAAAACATGCTCTAGGTCCAACCTTGCCATTCACCTACCATGTGGTCCCTTGGAGGCTCACTTTAACATCCTGGGTCTCAGTTTCCAAATCTACAAGGTAAAATCAAAGCTTCCACTCTACCGTAGGCCTCGGGGTGCCATAAGGGCTCAACAATGAACATTCTGAAGGGCTATAAAGCATGGTGCAAATGCCAATTATTGGCATTGTCATTTTAGAAGCTTGGTTTGGGACATTTTTGCTGGTTGGTTATGCTCAGCCTCATGGGGTAAAGCAAGATCAGGCTCTTGGAGAACTGGGGTCCTTGGAAGGGTGGCAGGAGCTCTGAAATTTCCCCTGAGAAAAATCCACCCAGCTTGGGGAGTGGTTCAACTCTCATGGCATTTGGGCCATGCATACCAAGTGTCTTCAAAACATCCATTTTCTTTGAGGAATTCACCTCCTATTACATGAAATAATTGCAAATGCCACAGAGGTTTGTGTATAAGATTGTTCTTTATAATAGCAAAAACAAAGGGTGCCTGGGTGGCTCTGTTGCTTAAGTGTCCAATTCTTGATATCAGCTCAGGTCATGATCTCACCATTCATGAGATCGAGCCCTGCGTCAGGTTCCGTGCTGACAGTGCAGAGCTTGCTTGAGATTCTCTCTCTCGCCCTCTCTCTGCCCCTACCCCACTCTCTCTCAAAACAAATAAACATTTAAAAATAAATAATAACAAAAACAAAAAATCTGTTCACATGTATACATGTATATATATTTTTTATGTAGGCCTCATGCCTAGTGCAGAGCTCAGCACGAGGCTTGAACTCATGACCCCGAGATCAAGACCTGAGCTGAGATCAAGAGTCAGATGCTTTAACCCACTGAGCCACTCAGGTGCCCCCAGGAAATCTATTTGTGTATTAGTCAAACAAATTGCTGCACACAATAAAACTCTGGTGGGCCGCTATACTCATGACATGGGTAAGTCCGTGTGATAGGACTCTGGAGGTGAGGTGTGTTGCAGTCCTTTGCAACATACTCAGGATGATCCCACATCCGAAGGGCCTGATGCACTCATTCTGTTGGCGCTCAGCTGAAGTCTTTCACTGGGAACTACCCTTTACAAAGGGAGCCACTTCAACAAAGACTATAAAATACTGTATATACTTTTAAATTATTGATGCTTATTCCTGGGTAGTGTGAGTACAGATGTTTTCCGGCATTACTGCGCATTTTCCAAGTTTGGGAGATGGACTATGTGTTACTATTCAGCTATATTCTTGAGGTCCTCTTCACCCTGTCTCTTTGCCAATCCTTGAACATGCCAGGCACATTCCTTCCACCAGACATTTGCACTAGCCATTCCCTTTACCTGGAGACCCCTTCCCCCGGACACATGCAGCCCCCTCCCTTGTCACCTTCAGATCTTTGCTGAAAAGTCACCTCCTTCTGAAGACTTCTCAGACCTGCCCTATATAGAACATATCCCCACCCCTCCCCAACACCCCCATTCCCCTCCCCTGCTTCATTTTTGTCCGTAGTACTTGTCTCCACCTGACAACTGTGCATTTCACTTTACATATTCATTGTCTGTCTTCACCCTTTACAATGTAAACTCCTTAAGAACCAGACCTTTGTCTGTTTTGTTTCACAGATGTATCCTCAGCACCTAGAATAGCTGACTGAGTGCTGTTCTAAGCACATAGTAGGTGTTAAATAGTGGCCGAATGAAAGAATAAATACATGAAAAGGACCATTTCAGTCTCCTCTGAGCTCCTGCCAGGTTTTCCTTTAGGGGCAGGAGTGAGCACGGGTGGGGCAGGAAGTAGGAAACAGCAGCAGCAGATGTGGACAGAGTGTCGAAGGAAGGAGGCTCTGGACAATGTCAACTGATGCCACACCGTAGCCCAGATACCAGGTTCACTATCACAGTGGGGTCCGGTGGCAAAAGACTTCCAATATGACATCCAGGTTGAGAGTAGCAATGTGGCCCCAGGGCAGAGGGATACGAGCCAAGAAACTGGTCTGACACACAAAACGCCCAGATTTTAAAAACAATTTTAATGTTTATTTATTTTTGAGAGAGAAAGAGAGAGACAGAGTGCGAGCAGGGAAGGTGCAGAGAGAGAGGGAGACACAATCCAAAGCAGGCTCCAGGCTCTGAGCTGTCAGCACAGAGCCCAATGCGGGGCTGGAACCCACAATCCTGAGATCATGACCTGAACTGAGGTCAGAGGCTTAACCAACTGAGCCACCCAGGTGCCATAAAATACCTAGATTTTGAGGACACTCAAAGAGACCGAGAGCTGTTCTCAAATATACAACAGGTTAACAGCAGCAAGAAGCAGATCCTAAGGGGGCTGAACTAGGGCTAATGAGTAGAAATTACAAGAACTCCTATTTTGGTTTGATATCTAGAACTGTTCCCCACTCTTCCCTCACCACCCCCCATGAGAGCTGTCCAACAATGGCCAGAGTCCAGGATTCACTCATTCGTCCCTGGCTTGAACTTTCAATCGAGTACATTCAACAGGTACCTATTAAATGCGTTTACTCTGTGCCAGATGCTGCCCTCAGCACTGGGAAAGGAATGGCGACCACATATTTTCAAATAAATAAATACATACATAGTACACTTACAAATTGTGAAGGCACAAAACGGGGTTGTCAGAGAGGGGGGGTGCCTGACTCAAAAAGGGGGTCGGGAGGCCTCTGTAGGACTCGCTAGATAGTTGAGGGAGCCCTGAGTGGTGAGCAAGCCTCCAGACTCTGAGATCAGAGGAAGCGCATCCCCGCAGTGGGAACCTCAGGAGCATGAAGTGCGCGCTAGTGCTGGCAGGGACCTCAGCGCACACTGAAGGAACACGCGGTCCAGAGACTGGGGGTGACTTGCCCACGGACCCATAGCAAGTCGGTGGAACCGTCGAGGGTGGAGGATCAGCTGAGGTCCCTTGCCATCCTCCTGGGAGCTAGAGAACTCTCACAGCTCGACCCAAGACAGCCCTGCGGCGGGCTGCAGAAGCCAGAGGCGGGAGGTTGAGGGCGGAGCCAGCTGCTGCCGGACCCCCAGAGAGGTGGGGAAAAGGGGCAGGGGCGGTCCCGATGACGTCATTTCCGGGGTCGGGGTATATAAATTCTTGCAGTACCAGAGCCCCGTGCACAGAGGCTGGTGGGTGGACCGACAGACGGACGTAGAGAAGCTGCACTCCTCCGCCCCCAATCCGCGCCAGCGCCGCCACAACCCGCTCCCAGGCCGCCCGTCCAGCCAGCCTTCGCCAGGGTGCCTGCGGTGCCGGGGCCCAGACCGCCATCTGCTCCGCGCCTCGGGTTCGCCATGCGCTCCGCCGCTGTCCTGGCGCTTCTGTTCTGCGCCGGGCAAGGTGAGCAAGCGCGGGGTCTCGTGAGAGAGGGTCCTGGGCGCCCCTGCCTGCCTTGAGGTCGAGGCACCGCGCAGCGCTGCGCGCCCCTCGTCCCTTCCCTCCGGCCCAGCGAGTTTTCAGCACCGCGGACAGCGCCACCGCCTCCCTGAGGACCCCGCAAAGTGGCCTCGGCCCTAAACCGTAGACCAGACTGTTTGGGCAGGACTCCTGACCCCGCGGAGCAGGATCCCCCTTATACACCCCCCTCGCGCCCCCTACCCCATGTCTGGGCTCGACGTCTCGACTGCATGTGGGCCAGTTCTGGCTCCGTGCCGTGGCTGGCCAAGGTCATCGGGGGAGATGGGAGAGCCGTTGCTGGCTCCCGCTCTCGCCTCTCTTTCTCTTCCCTCCTCCTGCGCTTCCCATCTTCCTGCCCTTGGCTTTTACCCCACCGCATCATCTCTCACAATCCTCCTCCTCCCTCTCTTTCCCCACACCTCTGGGATCTCTCTTCCTCTCCCCGCTTCCTTCTCCACCCCAATCCCACTCAGCCGCTGCCCTTGTTTTCGTAGCACCAGCCTTCAGCTCCCCCGCCCCCCTCCCCCGGGCCCCATAGCAGGAGCTTTCCCAAAGGCCAGGGTTAGGAGCTCAGCGCAGCCTCTGGGGCCATACCCGTGGGGGCAGCAGCCAGGGAATGAAAACAGAACCACTGGGTGGGGGCAGTTTTGAGGGGGAGCCCTGGGGTGAATGGGTCTCCTGTAAACTGGGCCAGGAAGGACTGGGCTCTCGGAGCAGGGGAGTGACTGACCCCAGTTCTCTTTTTCTTCCCAGTCATCGCCCTCCCTGTGAACAGCCCTATGAATAAAGGGGACACCGAGGTAAGAAGGGGTGTGGGGATGCCCCCGGGATGGCGGGTAGGAAGCCCCACTGGACACCTCACAGTCAGTTTTGGGGCAGCTGCAGGGATGAGTCTGGCATAAAGCCAAGAGCCAGCACTGCGGCTGCTGAGCCTGGGGACAGCTTGCAAAAGAAGATATCAAAGACTGCTAGATTTCCCTGCCATCCTGCTGTGGGGACTTCCCCAGCTTCCTCTGAGCTGGGTATGCTGCCGACGGGGCCTGTGTCTTTGGCTGCTGGGCCAAGGCGCCAGGCCTACTGCCCTGAGCTCTCCACATCTGGCAGGCCCACCATGGGCTGCTGGGTTAGGTGGGGGCACTTCTCTGTGGTTGTGGTTGTCCACAGACCTGCAAGGATGGTCTTCATTCTCTGGCTCCAGCCTCCCGGTTGGTCTTCCTTGCTTCCCAAGGCTCTGCTAGTAGCCCCGCCCCCACCCCCCCCACCCCCCGGCACCCAAGCTCTGGCTCTCCCAAAGGGCCAGAATGAAAACACATTCTGAAATACAGATCATGGCTTCTGTACCCAAGGTCCTGGCCATTCTGGACTGATGGTGGATGTCCCCCAGGAAAGGGTCTTAGGAGACACTAAACCGGAATTCTGTAGCCAGTGAGACACTCTGTTGGGTGTATACTTGGAATCCATTCATATCTAAGCTGGGGCTGTATTTTCCAGTTTCTGGTGCTCACAGATACCTCCCTCCGTTCTCCCCCCCCCCCCCCCCCCCCCCCCCCCCCCCCCCCCCCCCCCCCCCCCACCTTCATGAGACTCAGAGAAATTTCTACTCCTCACCTTTCAGGAGCTGTTTTCTTCCATTCCAGAGAGGCTATGGTCAAACCCAAAAACATCAAAGCAATTTCAACCTCTATCTGCTCAATTATATTTCCTGTACTTTACCTGCACTCTTACAGCTGTGTGGTCTTGGTAAAATTCCTCAACTTCTCTGAGCTTCCCCTTTTCCCATCTGTAGTATTTCCCTTGAGGGAAGTTGTGAGAGTAGGGAATCATAGATGTCAGGTGCCTGGCAAATAGCAGGTCCTCAGTAAATGGGGACTGTTATCCATAGAGCTTCCCTTCTGAAGCTCCTTAGTGTTCTTGGGACCCATGCCCAATTCCTCTGTCCCAGAATCTATCCTCATGGACTGGTGACTATCTGCTATTCCCAGTGTAAGGTCCATGGTTGCAGGGGGATGCAGAGCACAGGCTTCTTACCAGATCTTTATGGGAGACACTTTGATCACCATACTCTACCCAGCAGCCTGGGGCAGGAGCACCATAACAGCTGGTTAAGACCTAAATATTCCATCCTACAATGCTGTGACTACTGTAGGGCCTCTTTGCCAGTTTGCCTCCTGAATTTTTGGATGGCTTGCTTTGGCATCCCATAGACACAGCCTACCACCCCCTCACTCCCCACCAGCATTGCCTGATGCATGTCTGACACCTCCTGTTTTTCTGCCCTGCGCTAGGCAGCTGAAGCAGGTTGAAAGTTGTGAATCCCTCTCTTGGTATGTGTGGCACTTCATGCCTTAGAGTGTTTTTCCATCCGTGTCTGATCACCCTGGGAGCAGAGCGGGAAAGTCTTCTCACTCTCATTTTACAAGTGGGAAAATTGAGGCTCGGAGAGGTCAAGTCACGTGTCCAAGATCACACAGCTAGGATAGTGCACTATAGTTGGCACTACCTTCAAATATCCATTTATCCGGTGCCTGACTATCCACAGCACCTTTCTGGGCCCTGGACAAAACCTTCAGAGATATGGCTGCTGTTGGCCCAGAATAGGCAGGCACCCAGATATAGCTGATGTGTGCCCACATCCAGCCACAGGATTCATCCCATGGGTGAATGTAGAGCCAGACCGTGAGGCTGTCACTCCTTGCAGGTGACAACACAGTGTATGTTGGGAGACAGTGATCCACATCCTGTTTCCAGACAGGGTAATGCCCCGGAAGGCCTGTTCTCCTCTGGGCAGTCCAGAAATACTTCCTGGAGATAGTTGATCTTTGAGACATCTGCAAGACTCAAGGAGTTCTGCAAGACATACCTCAATGCCCAGGAGCAGTTTCCCCATCTTTAGAGAAACGCTTGGTACCAGGTACTGGGTACTCACCCCCACCACGTCCCACCTAAGAGGGGCACCTGCTGGCTATGTGATTAGATCACCTGGTAAACACATGTAAGGGTTTTCTTTTATTGTGGTTATTGTCTGGCTAAGAACTCAGAGCTGTGCCCCTGACACAGGCATCCCTGGACTCCTGAAGACAAGTAAATGCCCTTATATTCTCATTAGAAAATTGCAGTGGAGCCTCTGGGGCTGAAGCTCATACACAAACCAGCCCCAGCCTGCCCTCCACCCACCACCACTCTCTTCCCAGGTGATGAAGTGCATCGTTGAGGTCATCTCTGACACGCTCTCCAAGCCCAGCCCCATGCCTGTCAGCCAGGAGTGTTTTGAGACCCTCCGAGGAGGTACGGACAAGGCTGGGGGTGAGGGTCTGTGTGTGTGGCTTTTGGCAGAATTCAGTGATCTGATTCAGCAGTCACTGACTGAGTGCGTGCCCTGGCCAGGCCTGTGCTAGGGTCTGAGTTGTCTGGAGAGATGAGGGGGCACAGCCCCTGTGCTTCTGGAGCTTACAGACTGGCAGATGGGACAGATATGAACACAATTAACTAGAATTCGGGGCAGAACAAAAGCAGGGCCGTCCACCCCGTGGACAGAGATTTCGTGTACTAGGTCCCCAGAGCCAAGAACAGTCTGTTGCACCTGCCAGACAGTCCATAGGTATGTGATGAATAAAGAAGTGTGTGGGTTGGCCTGAGAAGGACAGAGTCTTTCCCATCAAGCAGTCAAGTTCTGATCAGCTGTTGGATGGGTCCAACATTGGGCTGGACTTTCAGAGAAAAGTTGGAAACCAGTAGAGAGGAAAGAACAATCCAGGTGGAGCAGCCATGGAGACAAAGATGGGGAAACATGATGTGTGTAGAGATACCTACCCCACCCGGGGGCCTTCCGTCTCTTGGCTGAGGTGTGGGTGCCAGGCCAGTGGCTGACCTTGCTCATGTAGTTGGGAGAGTCGGCACCTTGGAAAGGAGGCCCATTTCAGTCCAAAGTGTTTTCTCAAGACCCAATCTTATGGCTGCTCCCCAGGTTTTGAGTTTCCAAAATAAATTCCTTGTGCTCAGCTGAAAGTATTGATAGAAATCTCTTTCTCGGCTGTTCTCTGGAAACACCCATGACGACTCTCTTCATTGCAGATGAACGGATCCTATCAATCCTGCGACATCAGAATTTGCTGAAAGAGCTCCAAGACCTTGCTCTCCAAGGTATTTTCCAGTCACTGCCTATGAATCTGGGTAAATTCCAGTAAATGAGAGAAAACCAGGGTGTAAGTTTGAGCAATGTCCTATTTCTCCCTGATTCTTCCAATTATAGAGTAGAAAGATGGGATCCTCCATGCCACCTGGTCCAATTTGTCATTGATACAGTTTAAAGAGATTAAGGCCCAGAGAGGTTGAGTGACTTGTCCAAGGTCACACAGTAAGTTAAGGACATGTCAAGACCAGATGCAGCTCTCCCAATACCCCACCATCTTGGGGTTGAGTCATTGCAGTGGGGGCACTTTTAAGACTAGGTTGCAGAGAGAATCCCTTTCCTCTATTAAAAGAAAATTGGTCTCCAGGAGAGAAGAGGGGTCCCTTTCCTCTTGTGAATTTCTGCTTAAGGGGTAGATGGTGAAAGCAAGGTTTTGCTTGCCCCCAAAACACAGACCAGACTTTCAGTTTGCTTTAGAGATTAAGAAAATCCACGGATACTCTTGGGAATGGAGTGACTTTGTAAGGGAGTGAGCCCCTTGTCACTGAGGATATTCAGGCAGAGCCTGGACCCGATGCTGGGGTGGAGGGTTAGGCTGATGTCATCCTACAGATGCCCAGCTCTAGGCTCCTTCCTTCATTCATAGGACCTGGACAGTTAGAAAAAATGGGCTCTTGCATTTGCCCCAAGCTACATCCTGTGGGAAGTGGCTGTTTATTTGGGGAGAGGGCCGCTGGCATTGTGCCTCTCTCTGGGAATGGGCCCCCAATTGAGAACCTTGCATCTGTTTGCAAAGGAAATCAGGGTCCGTCTTCAGGTCTGGGCTTCTGTCTCGGGTGGGGGGTCAGATGGGAGGCATGAAGGCTTCTCCAGCTCTGGGGAGGCCCCCACTCCGAGGCCGTTGGGAAGGACCAGGCCACATGTGAGAATGGAAGGCAAACATCCCTCTCATATAGTTGCTGGGAGTCTGAAGTGAGTGCCTGGCATGGAGCAGGTGCTGAATGGAGCATGGCTGTTACTGCCCATCTCATTAATTTCATCCTCATTGACCCTGGTGGGTTTTTTTTTTTTAGTTGAACATGAAATATTTTATTGCAATATGATAATTTAAAAATTAAATATTGAATGACTAACTTATTACATTTAAATAATTAAACATAGTGTCAACACAGACCATTATGGGGGAATGTGTCCTGAAATACACGTATACACACGTGTGTGTGCTCAGTTTTCAATATGTGTATATATTACTATTTTCTACTGAAAGAGTACAGGACATAGCTATATGTCCACCTGTCTATCCATCCATCCATCTAACCATCCGCCCACTCACTCCCTCTTCTGCACTAAGAACTCATGCATACTTCTGTCTTAGTGCTTACCCAGCAGCAGCCCTATTTTGTAGATGAGTGACTTGGGATAGCCCAAGTTACCCAAGGTCACATAGCAAAGAATCGCCAGGAGGTCTTCCCGGGGTCAGATCTGGGCATCCTTCCCTGGCCCACAGCTGCGGTGCCCGGCGCCTCTGGCCACCCCAGAGATCCCTAGCCCAGGGGAAATAGCAGCAGCATCTGCAGAGCTGGCGTGGCTGAGGCCGTCACCTGGAACCAGGCACGGATGGGGACAGTTGAGGGGGGCGGCAGCAGCCCGGGGCCCAGGCAGGGAGAGGGAGGCGTGGGTCATGGCAGCAGGTGTCAGCCCTGAGCTGGGACTCGGGCACATGCTTGGCTCTCTTTCAAGGACCTGGGGGAGCAGGGCTCGCCTGATTCAAGATCCCCCATGAGGGGGCAAGCAGGCACTGCTCTCTCCTGTTGCAGGGTCCCCTAGCGACCTCACTCTCAGCTCCCACGCCTGGGACCCTCTGTTCCGCTGAGTCTTTATTGCTCTGAGAGGCAGCAGGCAGTGCTTGTTCCCATTTCTCAGGTGAGAAACTTGAGTGTGGACAGGTGCTGTGGCTGCCTGAAGAGCCCCAGCTGTGAAGGGGCGGGGAGCGGTGGAGGGAGAGCACCCCTACCCCGGCTCGTGCCCCGGTCTCTCATTTTTCTTTTAAATTATTTTTTGTTTTTATTTTATTTTGAGAGACAGAGACAGAGAGCGAGTGGGGGAGGGGCAGAGAGAGGGAGACACAGAAGCCGAAGCAGGCTCCAGGCTCTGAGCCATCAGCACAGAGCCTGATGCAGGGCTCGAACCCACGGACTGTGAGATCATGACCTGAGTTGAAGTCGGACACCCAGCTGACTGAGCCACCCAGGCGCCCCCCCCACCCCCCACCCCGGTCTCTCATTAAGCAGACTTAACATGACGTGACCAGTTTACAGATAAAGAAATGGAAGCCTTCACTCTCAGAGACAAATATGCCAGGGCTGGGCTTGGCAGAGTGGGACTTGTTCCTCCTTTTCTTTCCTTCCCCTCCCCCCTCCTTTTCTCCTACCAGGTGCCAAAGAGAGGGCACATCAGAAGAAACACAGCGGTTTTGAGGACGGACTCTCAGAGGCTCTTGAGAAGCAGAATGACCAGGCCGAGCTAAAAGGTGAGTGCTGGCCAGTCTAGCCGGAGGCTGGGGAGGAAGGAGATCATAACATATATAAGTTCAAGGGCTCCGAGGAGTCAGGAGTGCCTCCTTTAGGCCATGATGTAGCTATCATTTCCATCTTCCCTTCACAAATGGGGAAACTGAGGCCCAGAGGGATTAAGTACCTTGCCCAAGGCAAGCCGCATAACTGGAGATGTGAATTCGGGTCTAGGTCAAGCAAAGCCTGCCCACCACAGGGGCTCACGCTCAGGGCAGGAGGTCTCTGGTCTGGTGGGAGGGCGGCCTCAATTCTGGATCTTCCCAGACACCCCTGCAGCAAAGCCCCTGCCCCTGGCACCTTTTCTCCTGGGATCTGGGGGTGCCTTCGCATAGTCCTGTCATAGGAGGTCTCAGGAGAGGAGATCTCCAACACTGAATGAATCTGGATCAGCTTTCTCGAAGTCACAGAGAGCTTCTGAGGGTCAAAGAGATCATGGCTTAGGTCAAGGTGATGCCCTAGGACTCATCCTCCTGCCTGGAAACAGCCACAAACTATCCCCACAGGGCCTGCTCCTTACATGTGGCAGATGGGCGGACAGGTCAGTTTCTAGGACCAAGGACCTCCATGGACTTTCATCTGGGGTCCCCGGAGGCTTTAATGGGGAGGCAGTTACGTGTCAGCACAAAGAGCACCCTGTACTTAGCACCCGGAGATTGGATTCCAGGCTCTGCTGCCCACGGACTGTGAGCATGGACAGGTCACCCTCTCCGAGGCTTGGGTGAACTTTCTGTAAACGGGATAGGAGCACTTTCACCTGGAGTCAAATGGTGGCATGTACTTGGCGTGGCTTTGTTCAATAGAAATCACTCTAGTGCATGGAGGGGTTTTTACTGGTTAGAAGCCTATCTTCAAGGCAGCCAGCATCAAATGGTTTTTTTTTTTTAAAGTTTGTTTGTTTGTTTGTTTATTTATTTATTTATTTAGAGAGAGCAGAGGAGGGACAGAGACAGACGGGGAGAGGGAATCCCAAACAGGCTCTGCACTGTCAGCCCAAAAGCCCGACGTGGGGCTTGAACTCATGAACCGTGAGATCATGACCTGAGCCAAAATCCAGAATCGGGGGCGCCTGGGTGGCTCAGTTGGTTAAGCATCCGGCTTCAGTTCAGGTCGTGATCTCACAGTTCGTGGGTTTGAGCCCCGCATCGGGCTCTGTGCTGACAGCTAGCTCGGAGCCTGGAGCCTGTTTTGGATTCTGTGTCTCCCTCTCTCTCGGACCCTCCCCTGCTCATGCTATCTCTCTCAGAAATAAATAAAAAACTTAAAAAAAAAAAAAAACCCTAAGATCCAGAATCAGACACTGAATGGACTGAGCCACGCAGGGGGCCCTAAAATGCCTTTTAATGAAACCTTGCAAATAGGAATTGAGCACTTTCACAGGATGCTTAAGACAGAGAAGCCTCACATGGAGAGGAGAATGAAGTTGCAGTGATAGTGCCTCTCATACAGAGAGGTTAAGGGACTTGCTCAAGATCACACAACAATATGGTGGATGTCCTAATTTTTAATTATGGGGTCATTTTCAAGGTCTTTTTTTTTTTTTAATCATTTCCTGCTTTAAGAAGTAGATTGGGGCACCTGGGTGGCTCAGTCGGTTGAACATCGGACTTTGGCTCAAGTTATGATCTCACGGTCCATTGGTTTGAGCCCTGCATCGGGCTCTGTGCTGCCGGCTTGGAGCTTGGAGCCTGCTTCGGATTCTGTGTCTCCCTCTCACTCTGTCCCTCCCCTGCTCCCGCTCTGTCTCTCTCTCAAAAATAAACATTAAAAAAGGTAAAAAAAAAAAAAAAAAAAAAAAAAAAGTAGAACTACAAAGAAAGAAAGATACACCAGTTGCACTCAGGTCGGACCCAGACACAGAGCAGGTAATGACTCACTCCGTCATGAGTATCGGGCTGGGCTTGCTGGAAGCCAAAAGATACAATGACAAGGGTATTCACTTCCGAATGTCCCGTCTCTGTAAAGAGCTTTCCTACCATTCCTACTTTCTAATCTTCTACTCTAATAAACTTTCGCCTGCTGCTCAAAAAAAAAAAAAAAAAAAACAGATACAATGACTAAGGTCTGAAATTGGGCTCTCGGGGAGTCTCCGTGTGTGGCCTGGTCCTCAGGGCCTGACTTTGTTGTTTCTGCAGAGGTGACGGAAGAGACCTCCAAGGATGCCGCAGAGAAAAGAGGGGATTCTAAAGAGACAGAGCAGAACGGTGGAGACACAGAGGGAGCCAGGCCCCAGGCCTCCCCGGAGCCTGAACAGGGGTCCAAGGTCGAGGAAGACACCGAGGCCCTAGGGGAACAGGGAGCCGCCAACACCCACCCCCCAGCCAGCCTTCCCAGCCAGAAACACCCCGGCCTACAGGCCCAGGGGGACAGCGAGAGCTTCTCCCAGGGTCTGGTGGACAGAGAGAAGGGCCCGGCTGTAGAGCGAGAGCAGCAGGCAATGCAAGAAGAGGAGGAGGAAGGGGAGGATGACGCAGAGGCTGGAGAGAAGGCCGTCCCTGAAGAAGAAAGCCCCACCGCAGCGTTTAACCCCCACCCGAGCCTTGGCTACAAGGAGACCGGGAGGGACGAGAGTATGTATGACATCTGGGACCCCTCAACAAATGTGTCAGGCAGACGGGGAGGGTGAGAGGGAGGCCCTCCTTCATAATTTCATCCCACCTTCACAACATCCCTGAAGGGTAGGTGTTAGCTCCATTTTCCAGATGGAAAACTGAGGCTCAGAGAGGTTAAGCAATTTGCCCAAGGTCACACAGCTGATTTGTAGTAACAGCTGATTCCAACAACCCAGGTTTGGCGGACTCTAAAACCCTGCATCTCCCACTAGGTCCACACATAGCCCCTCCCCTCCAACCCAGGAGGCTAGGGGGGGCTTTGCAGGGTGGGTGCGTGGGCTTCGGGGACAGGCTGGTCTGGAGGCAGTGTCAGCTTCACGGTTTAGGAGAGGCCCCTGACCCCCCCCCCCCATGAGGGCTTTGTAAGGGTCCTCCTTCCCTCCCCAGCTGGGTGGCTCCAGGATCAGGGGCTCACAGAAGAGGCAGACTCTGGCCAGCCCGCCCCTCTGAGCTTTGAGAGGGTCTTGCAAAGCCCGGTATCAAGATGGCTTCTTCCTCCAAGTGCAATGGTTGTGGAGAGGCTGGGCCGGCCCCTGAGCGTGGTCTGTGATCCCAGCGACGGCCACGGAAGGGAGGCCCTGGGGGGTGGCAGGGACCAGGGGAAAGTGGGGGGCCCCCCCTTCATTCTGCTCTTGTCCACCACCAGCTCCAGGATGGCCCACGTCTCTGGCTGTGGATGGAGCTGGGAAGGCCGGGGCCGAGGAGGCTCAGCCCCCCGAGGGGAAGGGGGTGCGGGAGCACTCTCGGCAGGAGGAGGAGGAGGAGATGGCAGAGGCCCCTGGAAGCCTCTTCCGGGGCGGGAAGAGCAGGGAGCCGGCGCAGGGACAGGAAGAGGAGCAGCTGGCCAACGAGTGGGAAGATGCCAAGCGATGGAGCAGGATGGACCAGCTGGCCAAGGAGCTGACGGCCGAGAAGCGGCTGGAGGGGGCGGACGAGGAGGATGACCCTGACCGCTCCATGAAGCTCCCCTTCCGGGCCCGGGCCTACGACTTCAGGGGCCCCGGGCCGCAGCTGCGACGAGGCTGGAGGCCGTCCTCCCGGGAGGACAGCGTGGAGGCGGGCCTGCCCCTCCAGGTGCGCAGTTACCCAGAGGAGAAGAAGGAGGAGGAGGGCAGCGCCAACCGCAGACCAGAGGTTGGTACAGGGTGGGTGCCAGCCCCAGGCCGGGCCTCCCGAGTGTGGGCCCTGCCTCCCCCCAGGGGGCCCAGGCCGTCCCCTGGGGCCTGAGGCCGGACAGGCACGTGGACAGGGGGCTCTCGGCAGAGGGGCAGAGCTGGGGCCGGGGTGAAGACGGGCCAGGCAGGGAGGCAAGCGAACCTGGCTCGCAGCGGACGCCCCGTGAAGTTGGCGGACAGGCAGGCAGGAAGGAGGGTGCCCCGATCAGGTCGTGGAGGCGGAGAGGTGGTTCAGCCAGTGCCTGAAGGCTCTTCGTGGGTCTCTGTCCTGAAGGTGATCGGGGGCTTCTGGGTGTGAAGCAGGAGTGAGGGGTGAAGCTGGAGCTTTGGACAGAGGGAGCTTGGGAAGGAAAGGACCTACCCGGCAGGGACTGGCCTGAGGAGGGCCCCAGGGCCCCAGGAGCTGGGAGGGCAGGGAAGGTGTCGTCCTGGGAAACCTCTGTGGTTAGTCCAGCAATGGCCTCTCCGGGGCCTGCAGGCAGCCCAGGCACACCCTCCTCCTAGGTTCAGACCCCGCCTGCCTCCACTGGGGCAACGCCAGGGCCAGCGGACCTCGGGGCCTGGTGGCGAGTGGGTGAGGGAGGCATGGATGCGCCAGGACACCTGGTTCTGCCGCTCCCTGGCTGTGTGACCTTGGGCAGGCCACTCCCCTTCTCTGAGCCTCATTGGTTCCCCTGTTTGTCCAATGAGGGTAAGGAGTCCTTTCTGCTCACCTCATTATTATGGTCAGCACACACATGAGCTTTCAAACCCTGGCCATGTCCAGGGATAGTTGGTTAGCTCAATGGGGTGCTGGGATGTAGCCCCAGAGGTGAGGAGGTGGGAGTTGGAGGTCGCTGCCTGGCTGGCAACACGACCTTGGACCTTCGGGGTCCATGGTTCCGGCCTCAGTGTCCAGGTAGAGATCGGGGCCCTGCGGGGGACTGGAACCTATCCACGACCCCAGTTCTCTCTGCCCACCCAGAAAAGGATGTGGCCCTTTCCTTGGGTCCCAACCCTCCCTTGGCTGGGACCAGAGTCGGCGGCCTTAGAGGAAGAAGACTCCTTGGAGGTGGGAGCTAGGAGAGGTCATCCCTCTACGTTCCCAGGGGACTGCCCTTCACCCCTAACCTTGGACCAGGACAAGCCTGGGCACCTTTGACCGCCCATCCCCCACCCACAGAAGCTGGAAAGAGCAAGGTGCCCTGAGATGCCTGCCAGCTCCCTTCTCCAGGGGCAAAGGAAGGCCTGGACTGCAGAGCAGAGATATGGGGTCCCCAGAGCCATGCGGACAGGACAGGACTTAGAAATGATCCAGCATCAGAGAATTCTACTCCAAGACAGAAGGCTCTAAGGCCTCTATTTCCATACAACCATTGTCTGTCTGTTCCAAATGGGCCCAGTGGGTGCCCCCCAACAGCCTGGCATCTAGCAGGGACCCCAGCAAGGCCACCCTTCCCAGGTCAAGACCGAGGGTGAAGGCATGGCCTCCCCAACTCCTGCTCTGAGTCCAAGGGCATGTGATTGTGGGCATCGGCCCCAGCTCCAAGGGTCCTGGAAGCTTCCTGAGGCTGGGACACAGAGCAGGGGTCCCAGAAGGCTCCCCTGCTGCCCTGAACCACCCTGGCAGCCAGAGCTGGGCCCCCTATGATTGGGACTAAGGATCCAGGCCCCACCCTAGGCAGGTCGAAGCAGGGATGCTCTCAGGTCCTCAAGCCTGTGTGAAAGGCTCACGGCCTCTCAAGCAGGGAAGCCTGGCCTCTCGGTCAGGGCCATTGTCATAGTTTAGGCCTTGGGGTGAGGAGCTTAGAAGGAGCACTGAAGAGCACGGAAGGCTTTGTTCTCCATGCGCCTGCCCAGAGCTATTCAGGTGGCCACCGGGGATGGTGTGGGGTCAAGGCCCCTGTCCCCGCTCCCCCCATTTCTTGTGCACAGTAATCCTGAGAGCAGCCCAGCTGGGTGGCATCTCTGTCCCCACGATCTGGATGAAGGCCCTAAGGCTCGGAGAGGCAAAGCCCCCCGAGGCCACACAGCCAGCCAGTGGCACAACCAGTCTGGCAGACTGTGCCCTCCATGTGAATGACCCTTGATGTTCTCTCCTAGGACCAGGAGCTGGAAAGCCTGTTGGCCATCGAGGCGGAGCTGGAGAAGGTGGCCCACCAGCTGCAGGCGCTGCGCCGGGGCTGACGTGCTGGCTGGGGCCCCCCAGCCAGGGCCCCGAGGCACCCGGTGGTCCTGGCCCTGGAGTCCCCTTTGCAGGTCCTGGCCAGATGGCCCGGGCGCTGCTTCTGGTAGAGAGGCCGCTGTCAGCCTGCCCAAGCCCAGGCCACCCCATGCCCCCTCGCTCCTTCCCTTCTGCTCTCAATTCCAGCCCCACTGCACCCTTCTGTGGGGCAAGACCCCCCACGACTTTGAATGGTTATCTTCTCTCTGGACACAGGCAGCTTTCTAGAATTTTCCTTTCCACCATCAGAGCCATTGGGCACAACTGCAATAACTTCTAACCTTCTGGTGAAAGCTGAGAACTCCTGACTGTAATATATTCTGTACAAAATTTATCTAAAGAGAAATAAATCTGCTCTGGGCTCTTTTTGGTTTCTCTGAACTTCTCCCCCTCTTGACTCAGAGTGGGATGGGAGGGACTGGCTTTGGGCAAAGGGACAAGGGTGGGGCTCAAGTTGTTCGCCATGGGACTATGGGCAAGTGACTTTGCACCTCTGAACATCAGT
This sequence comes from Hyaena hyaena, assembly GCF_003009895.1. Lineage (NCBI taxonomy): Eukaryota > Metazoa > Chordata > Mammalia > Carnivora > Hyaenidae > Hyaena > Hyaena hyaena. Next base: position 4,356,306 of record NW_024080699.1, read on the forward strand.
TTCTTCATCTGTAAAATGTGGATAATACTTACTGCTTCTTCATCTGACTATGATGAGGGTTCAAAGGGCCCAGGCAGCCTGGACCAGAAAACCATCATGATGATACAAGTCACATGAATGGTGTTGGCAAGTCGAGGTCTCTCCTATGAGGCTGGGGAGGGGGCTGCCCACTGCCGCTGCTACCCATCCCCTGATGCACAGAGGGTCACCCTTCAAGGAGCCAGAGTCATTAGGTGTTTATTTCTTCACACGTTTTCAAGGGTGCACTCCACCCCCAACCTTTACAGAAGGAACAAACCCAACAGCAAACTATCCCACTAGGCGGTCAGCTATCAAAATATCTGCTGCCTAGTTAACGAAGGCAACAATGGGTCACCTGGACCCTGAATAACCCATCCCAGAGACGGCCACCTGTGTTGTCATAATCACACCCAACAACTGTAAAGACACATCCGAAGAGCCCGGGGACAAAGTCTCCTGCCTTTCACGGAAGCAGTGATTTTACATGCAGCACGTGTGTTCATGCAAACACTGTGGACAGGCATCTGGGTTTCTGGGAAGCGTCGCTTGTTGCCTGTGAACAGGACAGAGGCCCTAGCACACAGGGGTCACCAGAACTAGAATCGCCAACATGGTGAGATCACCACGGGAGCAGCTTTTTGAGAGAAAACAGGCGTCGGAGAGGTGTGCTCCCACATACAGCCCCGGAGGAAGGGGTCAGGCAGGCTCTGGGAAAGGAACCGCCCCTCCAAGCCCTCAGGTCAGGGTAGGTCCGGGAGTAAAGGGAAAATGCAATCATTTCTGGAAAAGGCCCCGAGCAAAGGAAGGGCGCCCAGGTGGGACCAAGGAACAGCTCTCCTCGGAAGGGCGTGGGGGGCGGGGCGGGCATTGTCACTGCATCACACTGGCCCCCGCTATGCAGATGGAAGGGGCAAAGCATAGGCCCGTTCTCATGAAAGGTGGAGACAATGGGAGCATCGCTGGTCTGAAGCCTCAGCCACATCACTTCGGACTCCGGCTCAGGCGTGGGCAGAGCAGACAGATGTGTGGGGCATCGGGGGGGCTGGGCAGACAGAAGAGGGAGCAGCTCGGAAACTTCTCTGCCTCGTGGTAAGCCTCGGTGGAGGTGCTGGCCGTGCGCCTTCAGGACAGCCAGCACCCAGCTCCAGGCCTGCAGAGGGGCTGCCGGGGATCCCTCTGGGTGAATCATCTTCCAGGGGACACAGGAGAGGCAGATACAGACCCCAGGGACGGGAGTGAAGCCATTCGCCAGCTGTGTGGCCAGCGGCCAGCGTGAGTGCCCGAGTCGAGGACCGATCTTCCAGACGAGGGCAAGGACATGCAGTCTCCCTTGGTCTCCGAGTGGCCATGTGACGGCCAACAATGCCCGCTGGCTGGGAAGCTAGTTTCTGGCCACGGCCCTTCAGCCTCCCCTGAGGCCCACCTGACAGTCTTCTGGGTTAGAGAGAAGCTCTTTCAGAGCAGTCTTCTCCGTCACTGATGAAGGGCGTCCTCAAGGACGCGCCGTACAGCCCCTTGGGTGTTTTAACCATGCCTCCTCCTCCAGGGCGCACCGGGAGTCTTCAGGCCCAGCCCGGCCCGCTGTGTTACTGCACACCTGGACACTTCCATGAATGCCGACGGCAAGCACGCTCCACCAGGAGACTGCTGGGCCCTCTTGAAGCGGACAGACCTCAAGGGCCCGCACTCAACTGGGGCCTAATGTCTGGAATCCCGTCGTTAGACAATCAGAGCATCTGCAAGGAGAACTTGGCCCACGGCCTCTGTTACAGGCTGCCCAGGGCAGAGACCTTGCAAACGACCCTCTGTACTTAACCGCGGCCCCGGCCCAAATGTGGCCCCGGCACTTGCTCCTGGAGCCCCTGAAATGAGGAGTGTCTTTGGGAGCCCCAGCCACTGAGCACCTGCAAGACAGGTGCCGGGGGCCGTAGACACCAACGTGCCCACCAACCGGCAAACAGAGGCTTGGGAGTCAGAGTCCTAACTGCCCTCGTGACCCTGGCAAGGCCGCCTCGAGGTGCTACACGTGCACACAGAGCAGACCCTTCCCAGGGGGCCTGCAAGGCGCCAGGGCCTCCGACCCAGAGGCAGCACCCCGAGCCTTTGGGGAAGCAGCTGCACTGTAGCGGATCTGTCTTCCCCTGATGTGGGGACCACATGGCCCGAGGGGAAATCAACTCTACGGAGACTGTTGTCCTGGGACACGAGAAAGGGAGTATGCATCCGAGTGACCCTGAGAGCGGAGGTCGCTGGCTGGTGCCTCATCAGCGCTGACGCCCCCTCTCCTCGTCCGTGCTCCTGAAACCCCTAAATCAGGGATGGCCGGTGCTCGCTGAGCAAGGGCGATGGGGGGGGAACGCTGCCTGCTGCCAGGCGGGGGCCCTCCACTCCCACCACCTGCTGCCCTCAGGCCTTTACCAAGTCAAACTCCATCCCTCAGCTTCTGTTTCCAGAAAAACCGCTCGCCTTGCCTCCCCCCCCCCCCCCCCCCGCCCCGCGTGGAGGCCACTGG